>NC_081758.1:3441630-3745796 GCF_963082965.1 Carassius carassius | reverse complement strand
TATATATATATATATATATTTTTTTTTCCAAAGTGAAACCGTGTTCTGGAATAGAATAGACTATAATTGTTCTTTCTTTCTTTTTTCTTTGTGAACAAAATAATTAATTACAAGGATTACTAGACGACAAGGACAGTGTTATTTAGGAGAAAAATCCATACTGTCCAACTTTTATTTGTGAAGAATAGTTAGGGTGACTGGCTCTCTGTGGGTCAGACTCAGGGTGATTTAATTTGGTAATCAACAGATCTGTGTGAGAGCGAGCGAGTAAACTTTATACTTTGGCTTCTCTCTCTCTGTTCTGCCCTTGAGTTTCCGCTCTGTTCTTCCAGTAAAGCACATACTGATTGACTTACACTGACTCTTGTGGTTTAGACTTCATTCTAACGGGGAGAGAGAGAGAGAGAGAGAGAGAGAGAGAGAGGAGAGAGAGAGAGAGAGAGAGAGAGAGAATATAGTTGCAGGTCATCTTAACAGTAACATGACATCTACTGGTCAGTTTGCATTGCTGTCAGGCAACTATTCAGTCAGTTTGCATTCTGTCTGATATTTACATATATTCATTTTTTATAAGTATTTTTAGTTCTTATTTAATACTTTTTAGTTTTAGCAAACACGTAACATTCAAATGTAAAAAAAAAAAAAAAATCATGTCATATTATAACAGATGCTTTACCAGTGTCTATTCAGAGAGCTATTTATTTATTTATTTTTGGCTGTGTAGTTTTTATTAATTTGTATATAAATTTCAGTACATAAAGTTAAATCAACATACACATATACAGACTGTGGCATACAGTATGTGTATATATATATATATATATATATATATATATATAACTTATATATATATAACTTATATATATATATATATATATATATATATATATATATATATATAACTTAATGACTTCAGAAGGCCTTTATTAACACCACAGAGCCGGTTGGAGTAGCTTTATGATTCAAACCTTCAAACCTCTTTTCATCTGTTATGAGCAAGGTTTTCAAATATTCAATATTTGACTCTTAAATTTTTGGTCCTTATGTCCTGAAAGAAAATCCTGCTTTTACAGTAAAGTGCTTAGATACTGTGCATAATTTCACAATTTCTGCTAGAGAAACGTCTTTGCAGCTTTCCCATGAATGTGTCAATCACTGGATATATACACAGTATATATATATATATATTTTAGTGGTGGGCATAGATTAACTTTTTTATCTAGATTAATCTCACTGTAATCTTAGAATTAATCTATATTAATCTAGATTAAAATGGCTCATTTGAATTCTGCCGAAGGCATTCGGTGCTACCCTAATACAATAATGACTAAAAGTAAGTCTTTGAGAAGGGGTTTCTCAAGCCAGGTGGTGCATTAGACCAGGGGCTCGTCTCCTGTTTCCAAAATGCATCACAGAGTGCTTGAGAAAGCTGTAAACTAATTCCACATTGCACAAGGTGCAAACAACCTTATGCCTGTTTCACACATAATCCGTCTGCAGTGCGTATGCGTTGCGTATTTGTTTACGCACTCATGTTAACGGATTCCAGCGTTCACGTGGTTGCGGTCCGTCAGTTTGTTCCAGGAGCGGTGTGTCTGCAGCAGTGCAGCGATTGTTCACATATAGAGTAGCGGACTGCAAACGCGTCCTGTGTGAAAGCACAATGAGTATGAGTCCGTGCTGCTTCTGCACCACATACGAAACGCACACGGACTGCATACACACTGCAGACGGAGTATGTGTGAAACAGGCGTGCGTCTTGTCGAGGTTTCCATTGGGAAGCTTCTTTAAACAAACTGCCTGAAGCAAACCCGGAGGCTTCAGCTGCATCCATGTTAGCACGTCACAATTGATGTGGTAATTTCACAGTAGACATACACACAGGTTTGAAGACTCGTTCTCGCCCCCTACAGATTCGGCTAGGTATACATCCACGCTAAAATATCAAGGTGAAAGTCATCATAGCTCGCGTAGTATAGACCCAGCTCCCAACCCAACTTTGAAAATAGAGTAACGGCAATATTTTTTTTTATCGACCGATAAGAGTCTCACGTTAACGCAGCACGTAACACATAACGGCCCACCACTAATATATAATATATGTATTTTTGTATTTATATTTTGTATATTGTATAAATGTATTTTTTAATACATTACAATGGATAATACAATTATGTTGTTAATATTGCTCTATAAATGAAAAGCTTAACTTACTACTTTATCTGGGAAATAAAGCGGTTGCACTTTATTTTACAGTACGTGTACTAACATGTACTTATAGTGTACTTACAATGTATTTATCTAAGAAAGTTCTTGTAATACAAGGTAACTACATGGGGTAGGGTTAGGTTTAGGGGTAGGTTCAGGGTTAGTACCTAGTTATTACATAGTTATTGTAATTACTATAATAAGTACATAGTATGTACATGAGGAACAGGACTGTAAAATAAAGTGCTACCAATAAAGCTTTATGTCTTTAAATCCGTATTGTATATAGTCAGTTATTTCTCTGAAGAAATTCAGATTTCAGGACGAACACTTTGTAGTTTGTTTTATATGTTGAGGTCGTGTCCGTCTGATGTTTATCGTGTTCATGATGTTTACTACTGTAATGAACGTAGCTTTTTTTTTTTTTTTTTTTTTTACAGAGCAAAATAACAAGAAAAGCTTCAAACCCCCCACCCACCCCACCATGCTTTCATACCACAACCACAATCATCCACACAGTGTGAAAGCAAAGTCAAACGAAGCACAAAGTTAATAACATAAGAAAATGAAAAATAAAATAAATCAATACTACTAATTAAAAAAATCAATAAACAAAAAACACAATAGAATTAGCAAAACATTTATGCCATAACACATGGCGCACCTTTAAGGACGTACACCTAATATTTATATCTCTAACTCAAATAAGCAGACATTCCATTTATTTTCATGCTCAGTTATTCTGTTGTTATTTGTTGCAATAATTGTTTCTAGCATATACTGATAAACACTCTATTCTTAAAGTGTTTTATACATAAGTTTGATAAAGTTTTAGCTTTAAAAATAAAAATTGAACGTAGCTTTTTAATACATAGGGGAAATTTGCGACCTTTAAAAAATAACCGTTAACATGCCTAGGGTGTTTGCATTGTAATAATACTTAAGATTTATAAACGCTGACTTGTTAGGTGATGTTTTCTAGTTAAAATCCTACAATTTCCTATTAATATAATAGAACGTTTACGCACACTAGGGATTACCAATATGGCGGCACAGCAGCTTCACTTTCATGACGTCATGAGCATTCCAGTTCTATATTATAGATCAATGGACTCTTCTCTAATTAATTCATAGAAAAAACCTTTCTTTGAATTAATTCACATATACGTTAGGGTATTGTGTATGCTGTTACTGTTCTGTTATATTGTGTTGTGTGTATTGTATATGTTTTATACATGCTTATGATGGATCACTGATTAATATGACCTCATCTATATGATGTTTGGTCTCTATGAGTTCGTATTTTCATGATCTAAATGAGAGTGTATATTATTATATGATGCCCATGCAACACATTAGTTTTATAAGAATCTTAAAGATTCTTCTCTTGAACCCCCCAATCTAATTTCATATGCAAGACAGTATACTAGAGACAAAGAGTTGTAAAACTTCCCTCCAAAAGGTACCATTCCTCATTGGCTCACTCAAATCCTGAGGGTGTGACATCATCCCCCATATAGATCACTGATCACCAGATCGGGGGTTCTTTTAGATTCGGGAATTCCAGGAGAAGATGCGGAGATAAGAGCCTTAAAACCACACTAAGCTTGTGCCAGGCCTTAGCCTTAACTTCCCATTCATCAAGATCCTCTGATTCGAACTGGTCTTTCTCATCAACTCACTTCAGCAGAGACCAATTGGAGCCCCAAAGTGCATCAGGACTTTCTTTTTCTTTTTCTTTAGAACTTTGGTTTCATCAGCTGTTGCACTGAACATTTAACTTTTAACCTCTTTCATGATTTCAATACTATTTCTGCCAAAAAATATTTTTTTCCCCTTCTGAATCCCACTGCTAATGTATATCACAATCCATTCGCTTCCAAAATAGTGATAGTTATTTTGCTTTTTGCAACCTCTGACTCTTTATAACTTTATTAATAAGATGTTTTGATATAAATATTAATAATAAAGGTTTTCATCTCGTTGCCTGTTTGTGTCTTGGGGAAAGCCCTGTTATGAGGCTGGGATACATTTATTTGAGAAATGTCTAGGAAGAAGTCTATAAAAATGGTGCATTCAGATGCACTTAATGGTCCTGCATTATTAGAATGACACACAATTAGCAACAGATTTTTGAAGACATCTTCAATGAGCATGTGACATGGATAATGAAAACAGGCATACAGTACCATCAGCAGAAGCAGTATTAGCTCCTGAAAGTGGGTAATGAGTATCCATCTCTTCCATTTAAATATTGCTGTCATCCCTAGACACAGAGAGCAAAAAGTCATTTTAAATAACTACAAGGTGTTTAATATTACATATCCGCAGTATTAGAAATTAACTCAGAAAATGAGTGATACTGAAATGCGAACAATACAGGAGCTTCCATGATTGAATATCCAGTTTTCAAACCTATTTCCATTCAGTTATTTAAACTGAATTTATTAAGTTTGCTTATTAAATAATGGCTGCACTTTAATTGGGGAACAAATTCTCACTAGAAGCTAACTATTAACAGCTCTTCAAATGACAATGAAGTTTAGTGAAAATAAATCATTTGAATTAGTAAGTGATAGGCATGTACAATGGTTGGCGCTCAACAGGGACCAATCAGTTTTCAGGAGGAGCTGGTGACCCTGTGACCTGTGAATTTTACAATGGCTATGGAATTTCTGATCTGTTTTGAAAATTATTCAATAAAAGACGTCTTTTACAGACTGAGGCTAATGAAAATTTTGTTTGCTATTGATGTTTCATAAAGAGAAACCTCAATAAAAGAGGTGAAATGTTTGAAGAGGGGTTTTAATTGCTGGCTAATTAGAGTGTATAACATAACTACAATAAGACATACACACAGACATTGTTTAAATACCATTACTGGAGGATAACAGTAAGCTCGCTTTTACTCAGCTGCCATTTCTATTTGAGTCAAAGATCATTAGTTTTTATCTGTTGTTTCTCTTTTTTTAGTCGTTTCTTTCACACGGTCGCACACAGGTTCCCAGTATTCAGGGGACATCACATAGGCGTTAAGGATTTACTGTACAAACTAAACTCTACCCCACACTCAAAACTAGATTTTCAAAACACTTAATTCTGCATGATTTATAAGCTTGCTTCCTTGTGGGAAGATTAACAAGATCAACATTTACTTGTATTACTGTACTTATGTATTTACAGTATAAGTGTATAGTAAAAGTGGTATTACTATACATTTGGTCCTCATAACGTATGGGAATACCAAGACCACACACACATACAATTCCACCAACATTCACTGAAATCCAAGTTGAGAAATTGTAGTTTTAGCCTATGTTAGCCAGCCACCTTAAAAAGGTCCTGATGTGACATGAACTAAATGTCTACTGTATAATGATCTTTGCATAACAACTTTAAAATATGTTGTTGTTTTTTTTGTTCTGCATATATGAGAGCAAAGCAGCACAACACCAGAAAGTTGATTATTTTCTCTAGTAATGGGCTACTGTTAAAACACGGCTTCATAAGGTTTCAGGGTTTTTTTTTTTTTTTTTTTTGGATGAACCAGTTCACCAAATCAGACTGATCAGTATTTCTGGTACGTGTCGGACATGCAAACCTTCTGCAGAGGGAAAACAAATTAACAACATGTACAAATAAAACATTTTGGAAAGGGTGATCTGATGGCCGTAGTTGAGTCAACAGTAGTGCTATAGTTGAAAGTTGAGTCATTAGTTGGTTAATGGTTACAGTGTTTCTCGCGTCACATGATCACTGAACTGGGGAAACCGTATTGGACTTGGTTGAATCGAGCAGTTGACTTCTTTATGGTTCCTCATGAATTATATCAAAAGATGAGTTGTTTAAGACTGGTTAATTCATATTATATGCTTTGGACATCTGTGTTACAGGTCATTACTGGTAACTTTAATAATAGCATGGCGTATACAACATGTTACATCATTGCGTGATTACATAAATAAACTAGATTTATTTTAATTTTATTTTTTTAACTGGTTAATTCAAACAGATTGCCCCAATGAATCAGTTCACAGAAATGAATCAGACTTCCCATCACCACTATCTAAAATGTTGTCCAGTAAAATGCTCCTTGCAATGTCTAGTTGTAAATCACAGTTCACGGTTGCGTCCTAATAAAGGTGCAGGTGCTTATTAAAAATATCAAGAGCTCTTCAATATATCCCAGCTTCAGGTTTTTATAAGAAATCTGTATCATCATTCCAAACTCAACAGCAACAAAACTGTCTAATATCTGTCTGATGTTTTTCCCTTATTTATATGTGAATTTCAGGGATAATAACTTCATCAAGGATTTTCCTCAGCTGGCCGACGGGTTGATGGTGATTCCTCTTCCGGTGGAGGAGCAGTGCCGAGGAGTTCTGTCAGAGCCTCTGCCCAACCTGCAGCTGCTCTCAGGTGAATCTCACACACCACAGGACAACTGGGGGAAATGCTCATTTGATTAGATTTTCCTAGATGGCACAAAAACTCAACACAGCACTTTCCTAAACAGAATTTCAGGTGTGCCTTTAGTGAACTGTCAACTCATTTCCTCTTGTCCTCTGAGGGACTGTTGCTTTAAAGGCGTCCTATTTACACTTTCACACTCTTTTCCCTGAGGTCCACTTAGTTTTGTAAGCAACGTTTGAGATCCAATTGTTAACAGAAGATGTCTGTGACTCCTTCTGGTTGAACCAGGTCCACTGACTCATACAGGGTTGGTATGTCTAGTTTTCACTAAGACAAATGCTGAAAACGAACCAACCTCAGGTATGTGATTAATTATATAGTCTAAAATGGATAGTTTGAGCCCTGGCTTTTGCTGGCATTTGCGCAGAATGGAAAAAGAGCTCCGAAACACGTATGTGACCGTGCAGGAGAGACGTGGACAAGGTTTATTTCGTCTTTTTCTCATGCTCTCCCCTCACAATTTCACTGGGTTCAAAGAACAAGCAAAAGGCTGATTCTCATGATAAATCCCCTTTAAAAGAGAACATAACATGAGGAACTGACAGTAATCATAGCATCAGCTCAGTGGACGGCCGCTCTCTGTCTCAGAGAAACCAGCGGAGCAGAAAGCCTTCATTTCCTCCTCATATCGCTTTTGATCACATCTCCAATTCAGAGCTGTCCTTTCATTTATTTGTTTTTACTCCGGTAATTTCTAATGTGGACTCCACACAAATGCGGGCTCCAATGACAAGTGGCTAATTCAATAACAGCTTGTCTTTTTTCCAGGAGTGAGAGCGGAGTGTTAATGCTCGCTGCTGTAGTTCATATGAGATTTAAACCATTAGAGCATCTCTCAGCATGAGATGAAAAAAACGAAAAAAACATGATACGATTGATACGGTGCTTTGAACGGCCTGCTGCTGTCATCCCACACCATACAAAGAGCATAAGCAGAAAGTGTTTTTGAAAACAGGAAGGCTCAAGCTTTGTTCCTTATTGGTCCAAAGGGTCTAATCTTCATATTGACATATAATGAGAAATGCTCCATCATTGCTTATGAAACTACAGAACTTTTGAAACCGGTTGATGTAAATGCTCATTCACACCAAAGATGAAAACTACAGGCCTAACTGTCTAAAATGTTAATAATTGCTATAATTCTGACCAATGTAAAAATATTAACAGCAAATCACAATCCATCTGACTTTAGAAAGCACAAGAATCTAAAACAGAAGATTATATAACTGCAAGAAAGTGCTAAACATGTTAGCTACATCTAGAAATAAATGCATGAATGCAGCCTCTTGGGAAATGAAGTACACTCATACATTTAAAGGAGACTTCTAAATAGTATATTTTAAAAGAATACACTTAAGCATGAACAGAAAACCCTTAATTGAATATTATTTCAAATTAGAAGAAAAATGGCATCGTTTAAATTTATTTTAAATGCTATTAGTTGAACTCTATTTATTTTTTGACCCACTAAGTAGGGCAACTTTATGTAATTTCATAATTCTCTTGTCTTTGAAATATGATTACAATACAAATATGACAACACGTCAAAAATAAGTGTCCTTTAAAGCATGACAAAAGATGCTTAAAGCATAATTTAAATGTACTTTAGGAGGATCAGAAAGATAATTCTAAATAAATTATAGTATAGTAATCATAGCATCAGCTCACTATGTACATATTGAAATATGTAGACTTTTTAAGTGTTAAAAAAATCATGAAACTGTACTCTCTGTAAATAAACTTGTTTTATTGAATTAATATTATTTTCAAGTACATTTTTTTTTTTTTAGAATTACACTAAAAATGCACATGCAATGCATTTAAGCACACTTTTTTTTTTTTTTAGATACTCAATGGAGTATTCAGTTTTGTGAGCCAGTAAGCACCTCCTTGAGTAAAACCCCTGTGTCTCATGGGAAACTGTTAATGTCTGAAATGTAGCTATTAATAAAGTTGCAGAAGGGGGGCATTAATGTGTGTCTGTGTTACAGGAGATGCTCAGTTCAGTGAAGCCACAGGATACCCCATGATGCAACAGTGGAGAGTGCGGAGTAACCTGTATAGAGTGAAGCTCAGTGCCATCACCCTGTCTACAGGTACCACGAGAAGCACACAAACAACAAATCCATGAATACTCCTCCTTCACGTGTGTGTATATGTTCAGCTCATTTATACTTAAAAGGGTTAATTCACTCAAAATATGAAACATTTCTATTCACCCTCATGTCATTCCAAACCAATATGATTGTTGTCCTATGTAACATGCAAACAACTGCTGTGATTGGAATGGTGACAATCTCAGAAGACTCATATATTCAGATTGACTTTGCTTTCTTTACATAATATTAAACTCAAGAAAATTTGGCGCACTAACAAAAAGACACTTGGTCTCTTAATAGTGTTAAACTGTTACAAACACACTTACACTATTCATAAAAGTACAATAACTTGGCACTGTCGTAGATTTTAATACAAGATATTTAGAAAGAAATGGCAGCATGTTGAGAATAATTAGAAAACAAGTCCATGCTGAATTGAGACCATCCGATTCTCATTCAAATGCTCAGCCATGTTTTTAAAAATGGTTACAGTGAAAGCTTAAGTCACTAAACAAGGCTTATTAAAAAAATAAATAATAATAATAATACAAATATTAATAATAATAATAAAAATGGCATTTGAAGACATATCCTTTCATACCCACTGCATCTGTAAAAGTCCTATAAAGTCATAGTACGAGAATCTAACTTCTATTAATTCTCACACTGAGCTGATGTAAAGTCACAATATCTTTCTTCAGCTGCTTTAAACGAATGTGATATAAAAACTATACACTCTAGAAAAAGGAGACCTGGTCAGTAGTACAAACAGATAAGGCACTATTTAGCATATTTTGAAAGTCAGTATGACAAAGAATGGACAAAATATATTTTGTGGTCCACAGATGAAAGTCAATCACACCGGTTTGGAACAGCATGAGGAAGACTAAACAAAGACCTAATATTCATTTTTTGAGTGAATGTTTGAGATTTTCATTTTCATTATTTGCTATAGATAAATAACTTAATAAAATGAAGTGTTGAACAGCAAAACGATATGTGCAACAAATATGTGTGTATGATTACGTTAATAACGTGATGATAAAAAGTAGTTTGTAACATCAAGCAATGTAACGGCCTGTTTTTATACTGCAATAATAACTGTAAGCGGCTGAAACTGGAAGCCTTGCACATTCAGGTTAAAAAATGGCCATGCCTGCTTTTACATTAAAAATAAGCTGGATAGCTTTTCATTGAAAATGAATGAGATAAAACACTTCTGGAAAAATGGCACTTAAAAATGGAAAAGGCATTATATCACTGTCAGAGTACTGGAATTGTAGGCGTAATACAGCAAGTTTCACTGACCTCTTAAATGGTCTGGTGACAGGCAAGAAATATATAACAATCATAAATCAAAGATTTTCTCAATATAAGAAATTAATTGTTTCTGTATGTGTGCTGGTGCTTTGGTCAGATTTCTCAAAGGTGCTGAAATCCCTGACGTCAGACAGCACACGGGATGAGTTGCTTGCGTTTATTCAGCAGTACGGCAGCCATTACATCTCTGAGGCACTGTATGGTTCTGAGCTCACCTGCAACATCTACTTCCCCAGCAAGAAGTCCCAGCAACAACTCTGGCTCCAGTACCAGAAAGGTAAGACAGAGGTAAAGGAGTCAAGGAGAAGGTAAAGATAGGAATCATCACAGACAAATAAAGCAAACTCACTTTATTTCATTGGGTTTGTGCATTTATGTTCCTGCTGTAAAATGCTCTGTGCTGAACATCAGATATTACACCAGTGGGTTCTGGCCATGTGAAAGATTTGAGTTCACTCATATTGTATAAATAAGGTATGTTCATACAGTATGAATGACCTCTGAGTCAACAACCAACTCTGACACAACAAATACAAATTCAGAAAGCCTATGGCAGGGATTCTCAACTCTGGCCATCGAGGTCCATTTTCCTGCAGAGTCTAATTCCAAACTTGCTCTAACTCACCCGGCTTGTTCAGTTGTGATTTATTAGGGTTGGAGCTGAACTCTGCAGGAAAATGGACCTCAAGGACCAGAGATGAGAACTCCAGGCCAACAGGTCAAAGCGGTGTCTGCAGAGGCAACAAACCAGGGCAGTGGTTCCTAACCACATTCCTAGACACCCCCATACAGTGCACATTTTGTCTTTTTAACCAAACACACCTGATTCATCTCAGTAGTGGAGACTTCAAGGCTATGTCCAAAATCGTACCTCATACCAATAAATAGGGCACTATTTGAGGGGACAGCCATTTTTTAGAGGGGTTCTCAACTCTGGCCCTCAAGGTCCACTTTCCTGAAGAGTTAAGCTACTATCTTGATCAAACTTTGTAGTAATTCTGAAGACCTTGGCTGTGTTTACACTTGGCATTAGCATGTGACCTGTATCCGGATGTTGTCCACATGCACATTGAAATGACCAGTGTAAACGCACTTCTGATCGAAATGTTATCCCATCAGTGTCATGGTCCAGAGGTAACCGGGGACATATTGTGATCGGATCTCATTGTAATGTAAATGCAATCCAGCCATTGTGTCCGCATTTGCAGACTGACATCATGCAAAACCCTGCCCCGCTCTCTCCTAAACTGTCAGAAGAAAAATGGAGGTCACCAGGCCGTGGATCGTTAATGCGAAATGAACACTTAACACCATACCTTCACCGAACGTGACAATTATTGCACCGCAACTTTTTGTCAGCACGTCAGAAATAGGACGAGGCAACAGTTTACTGTTGGTTATTTGTCGTGTCGCACTGCACCACATCCATTGTAGACACCAACACTGATTATAATGGGTTCTATAGTATTTTGTTGCAGTGTAGACACAGTGTCAGACGTATTTGAATATTGCACAGGAAAGAGATCCGATCGACTATTCAGTTAGAGAAGTCAGTTGATGTTGCCAAGTGTAAACATGCCATCTCCTGATTGACTGATGATCCGATCTGCTTCATCAGATCATGGTGATAGCATGTGAATGCCAAGTGTAAACGCAGCCCTTAAATTAGCTTGTACAGTTGTGTTTGATTAGGATTAGAGCTAAACTATGCAGGAAAGTGGACCTCGAAGGCCAGAGTTGAGAACTCCTGCCAGAGTGAATGTTATCAAGTGCACTCATTCAATCCCATAATGCATCCAAAGAACAAACGTACAATTGATGTACACTCAGTGGCTAGAGAATTCCCATAATGTACTGTGAGGGATGTGTTAAATTAATTCTGGTATCTCACCAGAAAATGGCTCCGGCAGCTGAATCATCCATCCATCCATTTTTCAAACTGCTTGTCCGACGTGTGTACAGCGTAATGTTATAAACGTATTGCTTTTTAAATTTTACTTAAGCACTTGAAATGGGTGTCAGACAAAGGAGACTTGCAAAATGTGCAGTGTCTGGGGCTCTGGGAATGTGGTTGGGAACCACTGAACTGGGGTAGCAAATCTCTACAAATCTCTACCTGGAGATTTAAGTTACTTAAAAAAGTTAAGCTCCAACACATCTGCCTGATATTTTCAAATAAGCCTGAACTCCTTGATTAGCTGCTTCAGGTGTGTTTGATCAGGGTTGGATCTGAACGCTGTAGGAGAGTTGTTCTCCAGGAGCAGGATTAGCAACCTCTGCAATCATAGATAAATAGGTCTAAATACCATAACAATAAAATATAATCAACTGTTAAATAACAGAGCAATTCCCTACTGCAATTCACTAACATTTCTGTCATTCCTGGTTTGAAATACAGTAGTTTCTAGATGTTGAGTCACCACAGAGTTCTTTACACAGACAGGGGCACTGAGCCCTTTTCCATAATAGTTCCATGCATAACAAATGTTTTACAGGATTCAGTAATCCAATGTTTCTCAACTCTGCTCCTGGGGGCACATCAAAAGTACACATTTTGGATGTCTCCCCGATCTGATTGGGAAGAATTTGAAAATGTACCCTGAGGGTGTGCCTCCAGGAACAGGGTTGGGAAACACTGTAGAGCTAATCAACACATCAGTATTTTCTACAGTCCAAAATTGTACTGTCAAGCAGAACGGTTGAAACAAAAATGTTTAAAACTTGTGGAGAAAAAAATATATAAATTGTTTTATTAAAATAAAAATAACATTGCATTCAAATATGTTAGTCAGCTTAAACCACATTCCCATCATAATCTGATCATCTTTTCATGAATGCCAATCAGTATTTTTGACAAAACTACTGAATAAATAAAAGAAAAAAGGGGTGTAGGGGGGCTGTTTTTGGACAAAACAACTGCATTTTCAATTTATTTCCTACTATTGTGAAAAATAAAGAAAGAATAAAAAGTTCTTATTTTGCACATCTCTGGTTGCAAGAGACAGTTAAACAGAAAGGTGGTTAGAGAGACTGCTGTAGATGGTGAGCAATATATTGCGAAGATCAGCATATCGGGAAAGGTTTAAAACGGTTCTCAAACTGTGGAAGTCACAGAACCAGTGGTACATTGGGGCCCCATCCATACGGAGATGCGTTTCGCTGTATACACATACATTTTGTATCGTATAGGCGTTTTGTTCACACTGATCCGTTTTGGGAGAGTGAAACTGATATTTTTGGAAACCGGGTCCCAGACTGGATAAATCTGAAAACGCTGCCCTTTTGTTTTCGTCTGGACAGCGAATCTGTATATTTTCTGAAATGCTGACATCCTCAGCCCACTACATCACGTAACAGCAACAAAAACATGCACAAACACCGAACGATTGTCTTTTATTAACTAACATTATCACAGATTAATAAATGTATTGTTCCATGTTCTTTTGTATACTGCGCTCAAGGTTTATGAGCATAGTCCAAGTCGTCTTCTCCATTTTTAGTGTATCTCTGTGGCAGAATTACAGCACCACATGCTGGTCTGGTATGTATATTACATCGTTTTGTGTTGGTTTTGTGGTTTCGTGTGGAGTTCCTTCGGGTAGGAAGCCACATGACCCTGAAAGATTGAAGGATTTCAATGTAATGCTTCTGTAAGGCTCATGCATAGACCTCATTTTGACATCAGGAGTGTGGTATGAGAATAGGTCAAGTTCTCTCATTGGCACAATCATGCTGATACATCTACATATGTGCAGAGCAGTTTTATTTCTGAAAGCAAAAAGCGGTCAAAAAGATGTGATATTTTTCTCTGTGAGCTTGATCTCCTGATTCATATCCTAAGGAGTGCTTTTTATGACTCAGAACCATTACAATCAGCACTCATTTTAGAGCATGATACTGATAATGAAACAAGATGTGAAATGTTTTAAAATAGATATGACCATGTTCTAGATCCCTCAACCCTACCCCAAAACCTAAACTAAACTACTACCTTTTAAAAAGCAGCAAAGTTGGCATTTATTGAGGGAAAACTGTTAGTTAGTAGTGAATATGTGTTCTCTGTTCTAAAGTCTTACCCTCCAAATTACTTTATATATATTTAATACTACTTTAGGTACTGTGCGTTTAATTAGAATTGGACAGAGGGGAACTGACAGGGCCCTATAGGTCCTCAGACAAGGCCTAAACTATTGGCAAAACAATATTTAAACATTTTAAATTGTTATTTTTTTCTTTTAAATTACAAAATTTTTCTTTTAAATTACAAACTTTTTAATATTTTTAATAAAAAATGACTTCTGATCATTTTAATTTTAATAGATTCTTATTTTGACAATAAACGTATAAATAAAATAAATACAATTCAGTCATGACAACTCTCGGAGATAAACAAAATATGTATTAGAATATGAATGTACATATGATAAGTTTGGTTTTGGCAGACTAGATCCGCTATGCTGCTGCTGCCTCGATGGCAGGCAGAACACACTGCTCTGCTAGACCACAGTAAACCGAGAGAAGGGTTTACTGTGAATACATAGAATTAACTGTTTGATCAAATACCCCGTAGCAGATCTAGACGGGTGGTGCGTGGGGTGGGGTGGGAGGGGAGCAAGTGTGCATGGCAAGAAATCAGTGGCACATTAGAGTTTTATGACTTAACTATGCATTTTATGTAGAAATTAACTCTTCATATCTGCCTATTCGGTTTGCTTTGGAATGTGAAGGTTAAAAAAGGAAGATTCCCATTTTCTCATTATTAGAATGTTTTCGCCTAAAGCTTTTGGCTCTGTTATTGGTGGTCCAGCTATTAAATTACAGAGGGCCAAACAATGGTAAATCAAAGGGAGAGAAATGTCAAATGACCAATCATATCTTTCCTTTAAATGGGTGGACTTTGTTGTCACTAACTTTGACAATTTTGGGGAACTCAAAATCAGCTCTACTTATTTGCATCTGTCACGCACAGGAACGAGCCAGGGGGTAATAGTGGAACAGAGTAACAGGGGCTCATGGCCATTTTTTAGACCCCCCACCCAAGCAAATCCAGTGCACAGGGCCCAGAATTCCTAGCGATGGCCCTGTTACCAAGTCCTAAACTTGGTCTAAAGATCCTAAATTAGGCTGAGAAACGGATTATGCTTTTCATGTCCAAAGCTAGGAATACACTGTGTGATTTTCATCTGATTTTGAACTGATTTCTAAGTCAAGAGGAATTTCAGCTGTCATGCATCATTTGTCATGCAGCGTACAGGGGAAAACAAGAGGTGATTAACCTCTCCTGAATGGCAATAAGATGGTTGGATGAATTTCTGATGTGAGAAATGTTTTCCCCCCTTTGTGAGGTTATTCCACACTTGAAGCAGAGCTATGAACCAATTGCCCTAATCTCAGTGTTGTTTCCCTACTTACATATATGCAAAGAAAGAAATAAAACCATGGTGACAGTATTGCTCCCAGATAAGCATGTTTTTTCTTATGAAATAGCCACACAGTTCTGGGTGTTGGGGGTCCCACATATTAATTTCACACGTATAGTGTATGCATTCAAGTTGCATCTCGATGATCTGACCGTATAGTGTGAGCATATAAATGGTGAGCATTGCCTTTACAGTTTATGCAATTTACTTGTACAGTGAAAGTTTGTGTTTAACAAAAACATTGCTGAAATTGCACAGTGTGTGTCTGGCTTAACATGTTTAGTTTTAGGCTACGTTTACACAACAACGGTGTAGCCCTTGTGTTTTTAAAAATGTTCACGTATACACAACAATGTTTCAAAATCATTCGCTTTTACACATATCTGTGAAAACGGCCAAAAACGCTGTATTAGGTATGCCAGGAAAGTAGTTGGTGCTGTCTCCTTGTTAGTAAACAGTACCTGCAAGAAAGTGACGATTATCTGATGTATATGATGCGTTTCCGTCATAGGTTGTAGTATTGGTAAAGTAAATCCACACTTTCCTGAAGAAGCATTAGCAAAATCTTGAGCTGCAACAACAGTACGATATACTCTGCCATTGTTGTGTATGTTCACACGGAAATTATAACAGTGCCATTTTTTAAAACGTGCACTTTAATACCGGTTTTCAGTCCCCAAAACACAGTTGTCGTGTAAACGAACAGTCAAAACGCATAAAATCCCTTTTTTTTTCTTCAGAATTGGCTTCATAAAGATGTGGGCAGGTATGTCATATTTTAGTGATGTTTAAGGGCCTTCTCCAAAAAGATACTTAAGAAAATGAAGCCAGATCAGACTCCCAAACCTGCTATTGCATCAGGCTCTCAGACTGTATTAAGTCATGCCATTTCATTCCATATTTTAAGTTTATAGAGGTTTTGAGTATTTTGGCATTTAATGTGAAGGATATTAGGTAACCAAGAGGTTCATACGGTGTAACCAGTACTTTACACATTTCTTAGTGTGGGCTGGAAGCACTTGACTTATACACAAGTTGGTCTTTGAGATAAGAGGCATGTATATATCCTTATCCAATACTGCTGCCCTCACATCTGTATACTTTCCAGTTGCAAAAATTATTGCAGGTTTTATAACATGGCATTTACATGGGACCACTGAAGTGTGAATTTTCACCTTGTTGTAGACATATTTAGTAAAGATTATAAATAAATAAATAAATTTGCTCTTGCAGAATGTCAGTATGAGACAGTATTATCTGAAGAATGTCTGCTTTTGAAAGAAGATTGGTTGTTATTGAGAAGGCTGTTATATGAAATAAATGTAAAGAGGGAAAAGAGAGATTGGTCTATATTTTTCAACTGCTGTAGGGTTGTTGGGATCACCCAAGCCTGAATGCGATGTTGCGAGCGAGACCGTCCAACCTGGGGACCATCCACCTCTTTACATTTTGGATGTCTCCCTCATCTAACAAACCTGGTTCAAATCATCAGCTCATTATTAGATACTGGAAGACTTGAATTTGGTGTGAAAATAAGGGAGAAATCCCAGAATGTACAGTGGACAGATTTGGAAAGCACTACTGCTGAAGATGGAAGGGGATCGACTCTTAGGCAGGCGACTCCAATTCTGCTCCTGGAGGGTCACTGTCCTGCAGCGCTTAGCTCTAGCTTTAAATAAACACACCTGAAACAGCTAATCAAGGCATACCTAGAATCATTTTAGGAATATCCTTTGGAACAGGTTGGAGTTAAACTCTCTAAGATGTTGGTCCTCTAAGAGCAGGCTATGGACACCACTAGACACTTCAACTCCAGTCCTGGAGGGGCAATGTCTTACAGAAATTTGTTTCCAACCCTAATTAAACACACCTGTCTTACAAATGATTACTTTGTTCTGAGGTGTCTGGAAAAGGGTTTCCAGGACACTGGTCCTCCAGACTGTACCTGAAGAGCCTTGGAATTAAAGGGATCATGAGGTAATTGTGCCACTAAAACATCCTGCAAGTTCAACTGGTTGTTGTGCGAACAAAATCAAACTATCACTGTCCTAAGATCAATATAAAGCAAAATATAATTTATTATAATGGCACTCAATGGTGATGTTTACACTGCATAAAGTACATAGATGTCCTGTCCTATTTCTGACTTACTCCACATGCTTGAGCCACTTCTCACAATAGGAAATGTACACTTTGACAGATTGTGTGTTTGTCTCTGCACAGCCTTCCAAAGGACCCCAGTGTTGGGTTAGATGGTTAAGTTTTAACTGATTGTGTTTTATGTTTGCCAAAATGAAGCATCTTAATTATTCATTTATTTATTTACAATATATTTTTGTGCAAAAAACTAAACTAACATTTATAAGTGAACCTCATGGAAGATTAAATAATAAAAAAGGCATGTCATCTATCTGCCCTTAAATAATTTTGGACAGCACTTTCTGTGAAAGGACAAAGTACTGCATGCAGGCTGTGGCTAGTTGTGTATGTGCAGAAAAAAAGAACTGGACTCTGATAGTGTCCACCTTTTCGGTAAAAATAAAGACTGATATTGGACATTTAAAGCTGGATATTTTTGGTTAAAAATCAAAAAATCTATTATTAGCTGAAAGCATTTGGAAATTGGACAGGGCATATATGTACTTTATCCAGTGTTAACATCACCATTGAGCAAGCACCTAAAAATCAATGTTCGAAACTCTCCTTATTCCAACTCATAATGGTAAGCTCATATAGTAATGGATCATCCAAAATGGCATCTCGATAAATCACTGTTACAACAAATACACCTCTTTCAGAGAAGAAGAAAATTCTTCCCCAATGAAAAGTTCAGTCAGGAGCACTATGTTTTATTAAGGTTATTGTAGAGGTCCTGAACATTATTTTGACAGGCTCTTCTCTGAAGGGTTCAGACTCTGAGCGTCAGCTGATGCCGGCTGTCATGGCTTGGTCTGCCTGAACTACACTTGAGATCCATTCTTCACTTAAGCTACATAGGGCCTCTAGTAGGCCTCCATAATGCAGCTTTATTTGTGCATGGTCATTTCTTGCTCATTTCACATTTATATTACATTTTACATAACTAATATAATAATAAAGTTTAATATAATTGATGGATGTTAAATTGAGACAAAATATTAAACATAGTACAAATTGTAATAATAGTCTAGTGTTATCTGCCAAAATGTTCATCTATGGGCGTCCCTAGAGTAGATCACACTTGCACTAAATTTCCCAGGCCGGAGCACACTTACATCATGTGCGAGATAACAGAGAATCACACTTTAGCATTAGTGCATTAGCTGAGCGCTAATGAAAGAATTAGCAGTTTTAATTGGAGACTAATTCCAGTTCATCAATAAGGTGAGAACCAGACCAATTATAAACATGAATATACTTGAATTAAATTAATTGAAAAGTGTAGTGTAGTAGTAGTAGTAATAATATATGGTTGCGGTCGTAATGATGACAGTAGTGCACCCAAAACAGTAACTGTTCTGTGCTCCCGTGCAGTTAGCGCTCACACTACATGCATATCGTGCCCGAGCCCAACTGAACCGTGCTCTGGCCCACCACTTCCAACCGGGCCAGGGACGACTAAATGAACTGTGCCTGAGCGCGCGACAGATCGCATGATCACTAGTCAAATGAACCAGGCTTCGGGGGTCAAACGGGATGATCGTATTACTTCCATAACCCTAAACAACACCAGCAAATATACTATGACATACATAACCAGCACAGGCAGTATATTTCCTCTCAGGGTTGAATTTATTCAGGACCTCACTATGAGATCAGTTATGAATGATACATTCACAAACACATAAGCTGATCTAAACTTTTATTTTCTTTTTTTAACAAACTACTGCAACTGCAAGTCCTAAAAGAGTTACAAATGCTTTATGTCTTATATCTGAAAGCCAGGGATCAATACCCATAATAGATGCACTAGATTGAGACTATGGCCACGTATTGAGTAACTAATATTGGGATTGTAAATATACCCTTTGACCAACTTCTTTTGAAATCAGGCTGACTAGACTATAAATGTGTGTACAATTTACTTTTAATTAAAAGTTTCCAACAGGTGACCTGGTAATGGATTATTTATTCATTCATTCAGTAATACTGAGGCAAAGATCTTTAATACAGTTTTAGTTAGGAAAATGTTAAGCTTTAGTGAACGAAGATGGTGGAGTCATAAAAGACCAGACAATCTCAGGTCTTGATTTTATTGCACACAATTGATCATGAACAATACAAACACGAATTTGGGACTCATTTTACTGACACCAACATCAATGCAATGATTGTTTAGATCTTATGATAGTAATGTCAATTCAGAATCTCCTGCCATCAAACCCTGACAAAAGCACAATGGTGTGAGAAAATACTCATTGTCTAGGCCCTTTAACCTTAAGCATGATGGGTAATGTTAAAAAGTGACTTATGCAACAAGTCATAAACAAGTGGCGTCACATAAAAAAGGAGAATAAATCACTCATTATGGTCTTCAACTGAATTGTTCATTACAGAAGGACAAAAATATATATTGCATTGTGCATAGAGCTTTCTGTGTTTGCTAAAAGTAAAAATATGTAACAAAAGACCAGGGGCCTGTACCATGAAGCTGGTTTAGCTGGCTAGCCAGGTTAAGTTTCAGTTGAGTTTGCACCAATCCTGGGTTTTAGGTACCATGAAAGTGGCTTGGCTTTAAGAGGCATTCTTTGCCTTAGTAACTTACACTCCATAGCTAATCTGTTCCGGGGCACTCCATAGCTAATCTGTTCCATAGCTGTTCCGGGGCAGATTATGTTCTGGTTAGAGATCTTAAAACCGAAATTTGACCAATCAGCTTCAAGAAAAGTGATGCATCTCTGACGCAATAAAGCCACTTCCCCAGTTTCTCTTAAAAGAAAAATTAAAGGACGCTAGTAAACATTTTTAAAGATAAAATTGTCTGATTTTTAGAGGTTTTTAGATTTTTAGAAGTTAATCACAGTTTCAAGGCATGCGATTGGCTGTTCATTACTGATGTCACTCTTTCATGTGCACCTGCTCCATTAATTCAGGATCAAGCCTGAGTTGACAGAAAAAAGTTGGCCGGATTGGACTGGTTTGGTTCAAAACTAAGCCTGTAACCCCGAATTTGTTCAGCCACCATTATGGTACAGACCCCTGGGCCTCACTCTTCATATGTTGCTTTATACATCCAATATGATGCTTAACAGATCTTTAATAGCAATAATTCTTCTAGCTATTTTTCAATCATGCAGATTTGGTTAGCATACCTTGATTGAGCTGTTTATTAAGATGATTGCATTTTCCTGTGTTTACTGGAAAAGGTACAGGTATTGATACTTGAAACCAGCAGGAAATCAATTTGTCAGTGACTAGACAGATCAAGGTGATGACAGTATAATATACTGGTAAATATTATATATATATATATATATATATATATATATATATATATATATATATATATATATATATATATATATCTATATATATATATATATATATATTCCTAACCCAAGCCAAGCAAGACATTATTATTATTTTATAGAAGGCCATAGACAGACAACAGCAAAAACTAGATCAACAAACTGACAGGAGGAGAATGAAAGGTATGGAAGCACATGGGTAGCGATATTCAATTTGCAATGTAATATGCAAAATGACAATGCAATATGTAAAATGGCAATGCATTTCTGTATTTACATTTACATTTTCCAATACATTTGTGCAACGTTTGGTGCAAAATGAAAATGAAAATTAAATTACATAATTTTCATTTGGCATTTCACACACCAGTTTTAATATGTAAAATGAATACTAATTTTAACGCTTTATAAGTTGCAAAATTAAAATGAAAATGTATTACAGAAATTATTAGATATGTATAACATGTTCAAGCAAAAACTGTGGCAAAATGATCATTTAAATGCTATTTTTCTTAAATGCATTAACACTCACAGTCAAGACACTTACGATTGCATTTTCATTCAGTGTCCCGCAATGAATGTAGCAAAATTCAATGTGCACAATGAAAATGCATTCCGAGCCGATCACGTCTCCGCCCCCTCCCACCATGTAAATCACTGCGTGAACAAGGCGGGGCTTGCAGAAGGTCAGAGACTCAAATCTCAAGAAGAGGATTCAAGTGAGAGAACATGGACAAGACCGTTGGTCCGTGTACGTTTTGATCATTTCGGTTTATGGCTTCAATATTACATTCGCACTTGTGGGCGGCGCTGAAACGCTGCTTTCATCTGATTGGTCGAATCGCTCCACCTTCAACTCGGTCTTTCCATTCTTTCAGGCAGAATAAGAGTCAGTGCGAGTGAAGCACTGTAATGTCTGAAACCACCGCTCACTGTTAATTAGCATAATATTTGAATCAGATGTAGCTGGGCACATAATTCGTGCTAATTCGATTTGAGTCTCTGACCTTCTGTAAGCCCCGCCTTGTTCACGCAGTGATTGACATGGCGCGAGGGGGCGGACACGTGATCGGCTCGGAATGCATTTTCAATGTGCACATTGAACTTTGCTACATTCATTGCGGGACATTGAATGAAAAATGCAATCGTAAGTGTCTTGACTGTGAGTGTTAATGCATTTAAGAAAAATAGCATTTAAATGATTAAAATCATTTTACATATTAAAACTGGTGTATGAAATGGCAAATGAAAATTATGTAATTTAATTTTCATTTTCATTTTGCACCAAACGTTGCACAAATGTATTGGAAAATGTAAATGTAAATACAGAAATGCATTGCCATTTTACATATTGCATTGTCATTTTGCATATTACATTGCAAACTGAATATCGCTACCCATGTGCTTCCATAGAAAGGTGTTTGTTACATTTCTTATGCATTTCAACATAATTTGTTTACTTTAAGTATTTTTCTTTATGGTTAAAGCAAGATTAATTTAACTATTTTATTTAATTCTGCCCACAGTGGCGCTGTATAAAGGCATAAATTAAAGTGGTCTTTAAAAGCCAGGTTACTCATTGAAAATCAAGTTCCATTCTTTTCTAATGGCTTGACAGTGTATATTACTAGTATCTCTGGATCTCTTGTGAAGGAAGAGTGCATTTGCTATAAGGCCAATGCAGACTGTCTGCATCTGTTGGTAAAGACAAATGCATTGTTAAAATGTAATAAAACCAGAAAAATACTTTTCACAAATGTGCAGATGGAAATGCATTGCCAACTTGTGATATATTACATGCAATCCAGTGACAGTAGCTGAATACCTAAATGAGATAACTGATAAAAGATGTTTTGCACTAACATCGTCTATGTCATCCTTTGAAACCTGGAGAATGCAATCCATACTTGAGTTGTGTTATAAATTGTGATCATAGGTTTCTATTCTAATCTATTTGTGAATATTTTATATAGCCTTAATCTGCTCCAGCACACGCTTGAACCAACAACCCCACATTAAAATAAAATAAAATAATAAAATTTAAAGACAGTTTAATGCTATCTACAGCATTCAAGCAGGAGAGTTTTAAGATCCATCTCTTAGATACAAGGACACTTCAATGCAAAACATAATTGAATATACGGTGTAATACAGCATGTAAACTGCCGAGTCATTTCCCTGCTTCAGTTGAACTATTGCAGTTACTCTGATGACAGGCTAGTAAATATCTCCTGAATTTAACATGCCTTTGGTTCCTGCAATAGAGTAATGCTTTCACAAACTGAAGTACACCACAAACCAATTCAAATAAACAATAAGCAGTTTTAGACAACTCTGTAGTAACAATAACATTTTTCAAGTGTATTATACTTTAGTCTAACTGTATTTTATTATACAGAGGATTTATATTGTTAAATAAATCTTTTAGTCTTTTACAGACACAGGCTTCAGGTATGGAGGGGCACTTTAATAGTGAGGGCATTTTTGGAAGTCATTACAACAACTACACATGAACATGACACACACAGAAGTGTTCAGAGTCAGCACGTTTCACATTTTCCATGTAAATCCTTCCTGTTCAAGGAATATTTTGGGTTCAGTACAAGTTAAGCTCAATCAGCAGCACTTGCAGCATTATGTTGGTTACCACCTAAAATAAATAAATATATCAACATTAGACCATAAATCCTTTTGATTGAGCCTTACTTGAATCAAAACAAGAATATTCCTTTGATATTATTTATGAAGCAACTATAAAAAATTACCTTCTCTTTAACTCCGCCATCTTAATGTCTGAACAGCAGCACAGAGGAAAAAAAAATCCTTTAACTTATTTGCACACATAAAGAACAACACTGTCAGTTATTGCCATCGGTTGTGCTAAATTTTGAAATCCATTTGCCCAAAGCATCCATAATAATACCCCTAAGTCATCATCCAATTGCTCCATGGCAGTGGTGAATGGTTGCAGCTTAGCTGCCTGATCCTGGCCACTGCAAGCCATAGGTCAGAAATCACTGAGAAGCAAACGCATTTATAGTGAAGCCATTGAATAAAAGTGACAAGTCTTCTAAATTGTCCACACAGCAATCTTAACATGTAGAGGAACGTCTCCTCTGCAAGTAAGTGTAGACCTTCACACAGTGGTCCCAGCAATCTAAGACAAGCAGTTGTCCCTTCTGGGTAACTGCAACCCCTACAGGGCATGTTAACCCCTCCTGAATGAGAATATTATAGCCACCTTCTTTAGGGAACTGTAGTATCTCCTTACGGCCACTGTCTGTCACGATCAAGTCTCCATTAGAGTCCACACACATGCCGGTAATGCATCGTAAGTCCTCTTTCTCTGAGAAGAAGTGGCTTAGTTGCTTTCCCAGCTGGCCATCCATTCCCACCGACCCAATTGAGAAACCCCCCTCAAGGTGGTGTTCGTTGTGTCTATTCTCTATGTTTAGACCCAAACCCTGTGTGAAGTAGACTGTACCTGAGGAGTCGCAAGTTACAAATTTGGGCCTGAGGGCCGAACATAAGCGGTTGTAATTCACAACACCTACTTTACGATCCACGGCTAGGCACCACAGCTTTCCCCCTTCTACATCTGACACAACGAACTGGCCTGAAGGCATGGCCGCGATTCCCCATGGCTTGATGAGCTGGTTCTTGTGACATGCGATGCAGTGGCCATCGGTGGTATAAACCTTCACGGAGTTATCATAGTTGTCAGTGACACCTATGAGGCCCTGAGCAGTGATAGCAATGGAAAGTGGGATGAGGTTGGGCAGGTCGGCACCTAAGAAGCTCAAGACGAAGTTGTCGATGCTGCTTGGGTTGCGCCGTATCTCCCTTTGGAAGCCCTTGCGGTTGAAGATTTGGATGCGGTAGTTTCCTCGGTCGGCCACAAGCACCTCACCCTGCGGTGTGACGCAAATGCTTACAGGCAAATTGAACATGCCCGGCAGATTGCCCTTGCACCCCATCTTTTTCACAAATTGACAGAGTTGCCCACCAGAAGCTCCTGGAGAAGGTCCACCACCATCAACAGACTTGGACTTTTTCCTCTGCATTGACAATGCAGGGTTTTGTGGTCAGCTGCCCCACGTCCAGAGGTTTCGAGCACTCCATTTGAACAAATTTAGGGTCTTGTAGTTTCAGAATGACAGGCAAGTTAGTTTTTAAGTCCAACTCTTCTTCTTCATGGTTGCTCCCTTCTTCCAGTAGAGCAATATCCGTCTGCCTGATCCTCATGGTTAGATAGTCACACCTTGACACCACCTGCACTTCAGCAATATTGAGCAGGTACGTCTGCTCCTCCAGTATCTGGGCATTGAGTTTCTCTATTTCGGCCAAGGAGGTGGCAAAGGCACGGCGCGAGCGGCCCAGTTCCTCTTGGAGCTGCAACTCAGCCTTGGCGTATTCCTGCTGTACAGCCTTGTACTTCAGTTTGATTGATTTTGTCACATTGTCAATAGCTGCCTTCTTCTTCTGAATATTTCCCATTGCCTCCCGCATGTTAGAAATCTTCCCACTGATGTCCTTCCGCCGCTGTTCAGCAGCCACGCGAATGGCCTGTACAACATGACCCTGACACTGGTGGCCATCGTTTTTACAAATATCACACAACACAATGCTGCAGTCACTGCAGTACTGCCGTGGCAGGCGGTTTTTACAAGACTTGCACATGAGACCCATGGTAGAGCCGCATGAACTAGCCCAGTCAATGATCTTCAACACAGTGAGATTGTCAGCCAGCTGGGAAATACTGCTCATACGAGACACCTTGCTGCAGAAGGGGCAGCGAACGCCATTTATCGTGCTGGCGAGGAGTTTCTCAAGGCACTGACGACAAACTGAGTGACCGCACTGCAGCAGTTTGGGTCGAAGCTGATCCTGGTTGTACATCTCCAAGCAAATGGGGCATTCCAGCACCTCCCGAACCAAATCTGGATCTAGAGGCGTTGGTGTGGCCATGGTGCCTACAGGGGAGGAGAAAAGTCATGTCTATGTGTTCGATGTGCATTACATTAGGTCACAGTAAACAAGCTAAAAAACACATCTGTTATTGGTCGAAATTGTGATAAGGCCTAGTTTACAGTTTATTTAATCGAAAACACAAAAACCACTTGATCGACTTTATTCTCACTATTTGCATAAACTGAAACATTTTCGTGGACAGAACATATCACCTGATTTGTGATGATTAAGAATGTAACGATTAACTGTGAGTCAGTCGAAAATCGATTCAAATATGTGAAGATTCAAATTGGTAGAGATGCCGAACAAATCAAGATACAATATGAGTAGGAGTTTATATGAATTTATCTCTGAGGGGAACTGACTGTCTTTAGAAAAGTTTACATGGTTCTTTTCATCTTGCCTCTGAACAGCTCTGCTTTGTTTACAGGGGTAACCCACAAAACACTGTATCATTGCTGTCCATAAGTAGAAGCTGACCGATAAGGGGTTTTCATTGGCCGATGCCGAAATTTAGAATTCAGGGCAGCCGATGGTTGATATATGATGCCATTTTTTTGGCCGATATGTTTGACTGATTTTCTTTCTTTCTGATTTTCTTTCATTCAGCTCATAAAAGTGAGTTTGAGCAAATTATTATTGCAGGGTACAAGATAGTAATAGTAGCCCAATTAAGATTAACAATACATGGCTCTTAAGCTTAACTTAAGCAACTTCTCAAAACAGTTCTGAAGTATGCTTTTTGTTTGTTTACTGACAGACACCAGTGTATCCCATAGACTGCAAATTACTTCTCTGTAATACTAATACACCTACTAATGCATTTTCACCTAATGAGCATACATTTGTACTAAAAAAGACAACAATGTCCAAATAATATGGAATGTATGAACTTAATACAACAATAATAATAATAATAATAATAATAATAATAATAATAATAATAATAAATCACCAGCAACAGTCTGTTTTGTGTTTGTTTTGGTAGCCAGGTGGCTAACGTTAACTACTAAAATCACCAGGTGTCTGGATCACGCATTATCATTTCTTTTATCAGTTTAATGCATGCAATATTTAAAGTCCCACTGACGTAGCTCATCATATAGATTCTGATTGTAATAATATTTACATGTAAATCAGTTGATTTACAGGGCCAAAGCTTCAAAACACTGTGATCGGAGTCTCTTCATTCTTATCTATTGCGTGCACAACATCCAAAATGAAATCACGGTCATAAATGCATGCTAAAAACATTCATGCATGTTTCCTTATTGGTGGTTACATGACTTCCTACCTTCAGTTCAACAGCAGCTTTTGCTTGATGTGACGAGGCGCGTCTCGCATATCAGCGTGTGCGCGGCTGCGCGTGACACTGCGGAGCTGACGTCATAACGGAGGGTGAATCCCGCCCCGGTGAGATTCGTTGGTCGCGGCGAGGGCAGTCGCGTTCCGTGTCTGTACACTGACGCGCGCAGGAACGAATCAGATGAGCGGCTGCTGTTGTCCTAAGTGATGCGCAAAGCTTTTTCGGTGGCACTTTAGATTGCTGCTGCTGGAAACACGTGGGTGGATCCGAGATGCACGAGAACCCCCGGGACATAAACACCTATAGTGTTGCAAATTGAAAACATTATCCTTTTTTTTTTTTGCCAATATAAATTTTTGATATAATTAAAAGTAAAGCGGGACTGAGAGTCTGCATGATATTAAATTATATTATATTATATTAGGCTATATTATAAATCCAAGAAATAGTCAGAGAATTACAACGATTTTGTGAAATAAATGCTAAATATGATAATAGAAACATATATTTAGATGTTTCATAAATAATGTTTAAATTATGCTTTATTACAATTTCCTACAGATGCATGAAAGAAGGGGGAAGAAGTGTAATAATGATCCCTGCAGTATCACACTCCACCGCTAGATGGAAGCAGATCTCTTTCTGAAAGTATCCCCCTGTTAAACGTACACAATATTAACAGTAGCTACTTCAGTACTAAAAAGTGATAGCTACATTATTATTTGCATTAAGTTATTGTTATTTTGAATGGGGAGAGATGACATGCAGCTTGTCAATAATGGTTTTGCATATATGGGTTTGCATATATGGTCATATCATTTCACAATTACAGGAAAGATTGGATTACCTTAGTAATCAAACAAGTTTGCTGAATTGTATGAATATTAAAATAGCAATGGTGTATTTTATAGTAATTTATTTAATACAGTTTCTTTTTTTTTTCCATAATTTATCAGTAGCATAATCCTATACTATTCTTCAGTTGTTTTCTCAGGGTATATAAATATCACTTTGCCACATCAAATTCATCTCTTAATTAATGGTTGTTTAGCTTTTCTCCCTACTTGACAAAGTGACAGGACAAACCAGGAGGCAAACAATTTGTAAATAATTTGTAAATCCCATCCATTTACTATATTGAGAAATCAGTTATTAGCCATTCACTTTCCAGGATGTGTCTACATGAGCTGTGATATTGTTAAGAACATGAGTTTCTGCAACATGATCTTTATAGAGACTAAACAAATGGAGTAAGCTACCCATCTGTCCACTCGATGGAGTACTTAAACAGTGGCAAAAGACTATCCACTTTCACAATGAAAGACTGAGAATGGGGTAATCATCATTCCTCTCGTCTACTTGTTAATTGTAAGAGTTTTGCAGTCAATATGTGGGGTGGGTTATTATTATTATTATGTTTACATCAGTTTAGACATTTTAAAATTTGTGCATGCATTTAATTGGTTAAATGTGTGTGTGTGTGTGTGTGTGTGTTTGTGTGTGTGTGTGTGTGTGTGTGTGTGTGTGAGAGAGAGAGAGAGAGAGAGAGAGAGAGAGAGAGAGAGAGAGAGAGAGAGAGAGATACAGACCTCAAGTCTGTGCATGTGTGGTAGGGGGGGTTTCTGCAGTACATGGTCACACCACTAGGTGACAGTCTTTAGTCAATAATTGACTCGTTTTTTCAACTGATTAGTTTAAAAATAAATAAATAAATACAAAACAATAACTGCTAATTTATTCAGAAATTAAGCAAGTTGCTAAATTTCCACAGAAACTGATCCATTCATTGGCAGAATATTATTGATTTCTTCCGCAGACATGGCTTTGATTATTTATTTATTTATTTATTGCATTTTTCCCGGGAGTCTTCAGTATTTCACACCCATGTCCCACCCCCTTCCCGTTTTCTTATTTCTCCCAGGAATCTCCCGTCATTTGTATGGCCCAAACCTCGTTATATGAATAATCATATCAATTATTATTCCAAAGTTGTCCAGTTGCCAGATCTTGTATGAAACTCAGTCTCCTCACACAATCGACACATCATTTTCATAATAACTTATTAAATTACACCTTTTTTCGCAATAACTGTAACAGATTACAGTTACATTTATTTTGTCATTAATTTGAATCATAACACAATTAGCAAACAGCTGGACGGAAGAATTTAATTTAATATCTCAAGGCAACATCGGCAATGACTTTTGCAAAGTGTGTCGCACTGATTTTAATATCTGACACAATGGGGAAAAATACGTTACTCAGCATATTAAATCACAACGACACAATCGTGCAGATGAGGCACAGAAGGACGTATGAAATACATGTGATTCTGTTAATGATCCACAGTGCTACATGCACCGCAGTCATTAACTACTGTGCAGTGTTTCTATTTGTCATACAAATTGTAATAATAATAAAACATTAATAAGTCATGTTATTATAAACACAATTGTATATAAAGATGAAAATAAAAATTTAATGCTTTATGATAATTACCTTTAATATTTTGCAGTAAACCTAAAAGGTGGTGTTATGGTAATCAGCGAACATGCACGTCAACATGACATTACGTCTTTTACTATGCATGATGGGATATGTAGTCATTCTGTTTGTTCAGAATTTAGGTAAACGCTATTTTGTCTCTTTGTGTCTTTTCAATAAGAAAAAGCAGATGACAAAGTTTTTTTGTTTTCTTTTAAACAACAACAATGGTTAAACTAGCACCAGCAAAAAGTGTGAACACACATGATGAGAATTTGTACAGCCAGATGTCTTCCCTTTGCCTGCTGGAGAAACACTTCGAAAGGCGCTGCTTCATCTCAATATGATTAAGCCCACTGCAGGAAATTTATCATTTAAAAAGCATATTGTAGGCTGTTACCAATTACTGTGGCCAAGTCATGTTCTCTTTCGCCGTGTCCTGTATGCAAACACTGACAGGCTCGGGTTGACAATTCTCCCTGTCGCTGCATACACAACGGTCTCGGGCTGTGTGCTCTCTCACTCCTCCTCCTCCTCCTCCTCCTCCTCCTCTTCCTCCTCCTCCTCCTCCTCCAAGTGTTTGCCTGTCATGCCAAAATCCATCATAATGACTCCTGCGGTCGCCAGACACAGTGGACAGGAATGTTCATGGAAATCAGCTGTGGAGCGCAGAGAAACAGCTGTTGTTGTTCAGAGTCACACATCTGTTTAGCCATCACACAGACATTACAGCACTCAAGTGATATCCTTCCTCACGTAATCGCATTGTTTTGTCTCTGCCAAGGGTTCTGTGTACGAACACGGTGAACCGACGCAATTCATCCCCTTCTGAAGCTATTTCCTTCAAGATAGATGTCTGACATGTGCAGCCGCATGAAGCCTACCCTTGCAAAAAAGAAGTAGCCTACTCTTTAAATTATATAAAAGAGTACTTATTACAGAAATAACATACTTAAAAGAATACACTTAAGTGCAAACTGAACGTAATGTTTTCAGACACTTAATTGCACTCAATTGATTAAATCAAATATTAGTATAGTTTTCATTTATAGCCTATTAAAATGCAATCAACAGAACTTTCTTTTTTTTCACCCATTTAACTTAAGTACATTAACGTGATTTTATAATTGTATGGTTACTGGCTGCTGAATGTACTGACAAGTATTTGACCTTTAATGTCATACTTTAAATACATTGAAACTTGAATGTCCTGTGTAAATATGTGTAATTGTGCATCTATAATGAGGAATGTGCGGTTTGGAACGTTTTAAATATTTTAACTTTAAATATAATATCAAACACGCGACGGTTAAAATTATTATTCAACACATCAAAATAAGTGAACTTCTTTAACCATTATTACAACCTAATGATTTAAAATATAGAAATAGCCTAAAACGTTTAATTTCAAAATATGTAAATGTTTTAAAAGTGTACTTAAGTGTGTTAAGAAACATAGTCATGAAAGTCTATCTCTCAATGAATGAATGAATGTGTAAGGGTCAATGACTTGATGCTTCTTTATTATGTACAGAACTTCAAACTAATTCAAACAGAAAATAATTTTTTTTTCCAAAGTTCCACATTTGAAAATACTTTAGCTGTTTCTGAAACCGCTCCTTGTCCACTATATAGTGCACTATATCGGGTGTCAGCCATTTTCCGAATTCTTAGTAAACGACTTCATTCCCTACATTTGTTCACTATTTTTTTACCCACAATTCATTCTGATTTTGAGTGTACAACCGATGTACACTTGCCTTGTCCAAATTCCCACCCTTGCAGTCTTGGCCACTTGAGAGCCCGTGTGCGCGGTAGGAAGTAAGTGCGCAAGACTGTCCAGATCTTAAAAACACCAAAGCGCAGTGCCCTTAAAGGGATCAAGTGTGACTGCAAGTGTGGGTATTTGGACAAGGCAACTCGCTGAAGCACTATTTCCCACAATCCAATGCGTTGAACCGGCGAGCTGGAAGCGAGATTGAGCAAGTTTGAATGAGAGATGCCGTTTACATCTTTATTATTTCTGATTTAACGTTTTCCATACATTATTTATATAAAAAGATGTTATGTAGGCAATAACTCTGTTTAATATTTTACTAATTTACTAAGGAGGCATCGTTGTTAACTTACAAAAATAATGATAATTTGGTGGATAATTAAAAAAGAACGTTAGCGTATTCATTCTGATGTAAAATTAACAATCGTATGAGGGCACTCCATGACCTTTATCTTATCTGAGCTCAAAACGCTGCTTGGGAGAGTGTAACATACAATTATGAACGTGGTAATGTGTGTTTATTTTTGTTCTCAGTATTTTAATAGCATTTAATGATTATGAACATAAAAATCATTAAGCATTGCAAAACAAATCAATAATATAGGCCTACCATCGATGAAACCACGAAGCTGACGCGGAGGTAGCCTATGTATAATAACAATGTAAAGTCATTTTGAGTATTATTGCTATTAATATTATTTTCTAAATAAGGTCTATGTAATATAAAAGTACATGTGACAATATTTGCAAGAGCAAGAGTGTTTACGTCACCGTCCGAATCCGTTCATTTCCTCCTGATATAGTGCACTCGTCTGCCATACACTATGACAGGGGTTAGTGAATGAGTGAACGAGTGAGCGATTTCAGACACAGCGTCAACGTTGTACAAGTAACATGAAGAAAGCAATAATGTTGTAATAATATCACTGAGAAAAAAAAAGTTGTCTCTTAAAAGCAAGTGTATAAAATACTTGAGTTATTTTACTTGATTACTGTATTTAAGTATTATTTTGGGGCATCTGTACTTTATTCAAGTATAATTTAAACTGACCAGTACTTTTTACTTTATTAAATTTCTGACTTTTTTTTATTGCAACTTAAAAAAGTATTTGTTTAATTTTTGCATTTTTATTTGATCTGCAATTAATTAAAAATAAATATTTTCAAAAAAAAATAAATAAATAAAAAATACCCCAAAAAACAATCAAAAGATTTTTTATTATTACACATGGGGGCACTGAATAGACAACTCAAAAAGTGGCCTTCTATGTCTCTCCTCATGAATTCAACACAAGTTCTTATATTTGGTTTGAAATATTAGTGCTTGTATATTTCTGTTATTTCACTTAAGAAGACACTGATTCATCAACAGGGGTTGTATTGGTTACCGTCTTCTTCACTGTGTGGTTGTATTGTAAGGTTATCTTTGCACATCCCATACACTCTGTTTTGTAAACAGGCCAGATACTTTTAATAGAGTAAAATGCTCACTAAAGAGTTTCTGTACTTTAACTTGAGTGTAATTTTTGAGTACTTTTTACACCCCTTGATAAAAAAAAAAAAAAAAAAAAAATCAGTTAATTTGACCATGTTATGACATGGTCAGGTTGGTTCAGGACAGGTTGTCACTTTATTCCAATAGGAATTATATAAGTCTGTTTTACTTTACCGTAAATGCTTGTCAGTACAATAAGCAGTGCACTTAAACCATATTTCAAAAACAAGAGAAGTAACAATGAATATGCATACTGAGGTGTACTTAAAGGGTTAGTTCACCCAATAATCAAAATTATGTCATTAATAACTCGTTCATGTCGTTCCAAACCCGTAAAACCTCCGTTTATCTTTGGAACACAGTTTAAGATATTTTAGATTTAGTCCGAGAGCTCTCAGTCCCTCCATTGAAGCTGTGTGTACGGTCTACTGTCCATGTCCAGAAAGGTAAGAAAAACATCATCAAAGTAGTCCATGTGACATCAGAGGGTCAGTTAGAATATTTTGAAGCATCAAAAATACATTTTGGACCAAAAATAGTAAAACCTATTCAGCATTGTCTTCTCTTCCGGGTCTGTTGTGAGAGTTCAAAACAAAGCAGTTTGTGATATCCAGTTCACGAACAAATCATTCGATGTAACCGGATCTTTTTGAACCAGGTCACCAAATCGAACTGAATCGTTTGAAACGGTTCGCATAAGCATTAATCCACAAATGACTTAAGCTGTTAACTTTTTTTAATGTGGCTGACACTCCCTCTGAGTACAAACAAACCAATATCCCGGAGTAATTCATTTACTCAAACAGTACACTGACTGAACTGCTGTGAAGAGAGAACTGAAGATGAACACTGAGCCGAGCCAGATAACGAACAAAACATTGACTCGTTCACGAGTCAAGAACCGTTTCTGTCAGACGCGTCTGATTCATGAACCGAGGAGCTGATGATACTGCGCATGTGTGATTCAGCGTGAAGCAGACTGACACACAGAGCGTCTGAACCGAACTGATTCTTTTGGTGATTGATTCTGAACTGATTCTGTGCTAATGTTATGAGCGCGGGTAAACTGAAGACTTGAATGATGGCCACTTATACAGATGGTAATAACACAAATGGGGTGGTGTTGGCGCAGTGGATAAGACACATGCCTTTGGTGTGAGAGACCTGGGTTCGAATCCACTTTGAGACACCAATGTGTCCCTGCAAGACACTTAACCCCTAGTTGCTCCAGAGGCATGCAACCTCTGAAGTATATAGCAATTGTAAGTCGCTTTGGATAAAAGCATCAGCTAAATGAATAAATGCAAGAAATGCAAATGCGCCATAAAGTAAATAATCCACTCTCTCTATTCACATAGACGCGTTCACTTTGATAGCCGTGATCATGCGTTAATAGCGAGCTGATTTGGGCTGATTTGCACTCAAACAGATGATAATCATGCAGATACATTAACATTCAACATAAAACACACTCTCATATATATAAAAACTGTTGAAAAATAAAACAAACAAAGAAAAAGGCGATCGCTATAAGTTCTGCCTCCATCAGCTGACAGGTGCGTCAGAGCGCGTCACGAGGGAGCGCCAGAATTCAAATAAACTATCTTTCGCCTATTTTTCATTCATTCTTTTTTCTGGTGGATCGCCTCATTCTGTTTGTGACACTGTACGCTGCAAAACCATGCCATTTTTTTTACTACCAAGACGCAGTTTGCGACGGTGAGTTATTCCATAACGGATGGAAACAGTTCTGTCGCTGAAGAACGGAAACATAAACAAAGGAATTATGATCCATATTACAACATTATTGCTTCGTTGGACTAAACGTGCTTCATGAGATGTCGTTCAGTGGACCCTTACCTTTCTAACTACTTTACAGCTGTGGATGTGTTTATGACTCGTAATTACGACAAATCTGGTATGTATTGCATTTCTAATGTTCATGTTTTTATGTGTACTGCTTACACAAATGTAGCAAATACAGTCTTTATAAGCTTTCCATTGAAAAACAGCGATCTGTCGTCGATGCTTGAGGCTTAGATCTTTATAATGATATATAGTTTGTCAAGATTAAATTTGTCCCGTTTCATTTAATCTATTCATAAACACTGACATGTACGAGTTTAGCGGTGTTCAGGACGCCCGCGTTCTGGTGCTGGCTAACAGGTTAAAAAAGTTAACAGCTTAAGTCATTTGTGGATTAATGCTTATGCAAACCGTTTCAAACAATTCAGTTCGATTTGGTGAACTGGTTCAAGAAGGTCCGGTTACATCGGATGATTGGTTCGCGAACCACTAAACTGCAATGTTTTGAACTCTCTCACAACAGACACGGAAGAGAAGACAATGCTGAATAAAGTTGTAGTTTTTGCTATTTTTGGACCAAAATGTATTTTCGATGCTTCAAAAAATTCTAACTGACCCTCTGATGTCACATGGACTACTTTGATGATGTTTTTCTTACCTTTCTGGACATGGACAGTATACCGTACACACAGCTTCAATGGAGGGACTGAGAGCTCTCGGACTAAATCTAAAATATCTTAAACTGTGTTTTCCGAAGATGAACGGAGGTCTTGGAACGACATGAGGGTGAGTTATTAATGACATCATTTTGCTATTTGGGTGAACTAACCCTTTGAGTGGTTCAAAAGCACACTAACGTTCAGCTAATTGCATTTAATATGCATTTAAACTGTAGCACATTTTTCATTTAACTGCAGTTAACGTTATTTAGTGTCTGAAGACATTATACTAAGTTCACATTTAAGAAAAAAATTATTTCCAAGTATATTATTTCTTTTTCTATTGTTTATTACAAGGGCTCACATGCATTCAAGGTGTAAGGAAAATATTTATAGTTTTAGAAGTGTTAAAGTAAAACTTTTGTTGAAACTGATAAAGGTTTTTCAAAACCATTTAAAAACCAACATCAATACAACATTACGTTTCCAAGAAGTAGATTTTTCATGTTCTCCATTACAATTTTCACACCCTTTTTATAAATGTATGAAAGTAACCCCCCTGCTTCAGTTCCTGTGTTAATAGGCTCATTACTATCAATGACTTTGTTTAGTTGTGAACCAGAAGCAGACAAGATCTGAGTTACAAATGTCTGCCATAAGACACGGTGTTCCAGTGTCGTCCTTCTGTCTCTCACCTTCACAGAAGTCACAGACCAGGGTGGCCGTCGGGACTTGAAAGCAGTGCCGTTCATCAGCTACCTGTCGGGCCTGCTGAAGACGCAGCTGCTGTCTGATGACCTGGTGGCCGGTGTGGAGATCCGGTGCCAGGAGAAGGGCACCTGCCCGGCTGCGTGTCACCTGTGCAGACAAGCAGGCCGTGAGACGCCCAGCCCGACGCCAGTCCTCCTGGAAGTCAGCCGCATCGTGCCCCTGTACAGCCTGGTGCAGGATAACGTTACTAAAGAGGTAAACGAGGGCTGTGTTCGGTTAAGTCCTTCACTCTTATAAATAATAGTTCATATAAAAATCGAAAAGGGGTCCCAGTCTGTTTTGAATCTTTGGAAATTCATCTAGACTACCGTTCAAAATTTTGGGGTTGATAAGTATTTTTTTTGAAGAAGTATCTTATGAAAAATAAATAGAGTAAAACAGTGAAATATTTTTACAATTTAAAATGACAGTGTTCTATCTGAATATATCATAAAATGTAATTTATTTCTGTGATCAAAGCTGAATTTTCAGCATCATTACTCCAGTTTTCAGCGTCACATGATCTTCAGAAATCATTCTCATGTGCTGATTTGCTGCTCAAGAAACATTTCTGATTATCAAAGTTTTACCACTTTATATGTTTGTGTAAAATTTGATACAATTTTATTTTTCGGAATTGTTTGAAATATAGCAAGATCAAAAGAACAGCATTTATTTGAATTTTTTTGTACCATTATAAATGTCTTTACTGTCACTTTTTAACAGTTTAAAAGTATAAACCTTAAACTTTTGAATGGTAGTGCATGTACTGGAAACCCAAAAAACCAGTTCAACCAAATGATCTAAAGATCTAAGTTATCTAAAGATAAAAAACTGAAAAAAAACTTTGAATGGTATTGTTGAGGCGTGTGAAGTTTTATGTGCCTCAATAAGTTACTTATTAAGATCAATTGACATTAATCCCCAAAAAACGAGGATGAATAATCTAATAAATAATCAATTAATAATCATGAATGAACTAAATATGCACATGATCTTGCATCAACATTTGTTCTTTAAATGCATGTGAATTAGAGCTGAATTCTTTCTTAAAAGGTTTGTTTGTGGAAGGTCTAAACATGAATTCCACAGATATTGTTTTTGTTAAATGTTGGCAGTGGACTTAGTCTCCTGTCAGGTAAATAAGTGGCGTGTTCCACTATTCCAGACACACCTGTAGATGGCAGGAGTGACTTTCATTACACTGCAGCAGGCTTTCTCTTTCTGGCAGGATGTTACGAGCTGAGAAGATAAGTTGGAGAAATTGCAACATGAACTATTATATATGAATATCTTAATAGAAGAATAATAAATATGTTCACAATCTTGCACCCATGTCTTGGCTGAACTGTGTGATCATTAAATCTCCCCAGTCCTTAAATGAGGAGAATGCATTAGTAGATGCTGCACCTTCTGAGTAACACACGCGTAATGAGGATATTAAATTTAGTTTTGGAGCAGATTTGCAAGGGCTTTCTTTTCCGCATCATCCCTCGTACTGCTGACGTCTTGAAAGGCAAAATGCCATTAACTGCTGTCTCGAGAGTGACTCACTTACCAAATGGCCCACTTTAGCCTGGTGTTTACGTACCTGACGGACGAGCGCTATGGGGATCAGACCCGCTCCATAACACTAACTGCTTCTCACACTGAACTCTGTGCCTGCCTGTGTGTGTGGATCTCACTAATAACAGGAGCGTCAGCAATGCCAAAAGGCTCTCAATCGATAGCAGACGAGCCCTAGCGGGCATCTGTCGATTGGTAAACAAACAAGAGAGAAAACTGCAGCCGAGTCGACTGGGAAGAGCTCAGACTAGAGCGTATAGCATGCTCAGAAGATACTGTGAGATTACGAGGATGATATTGATGTCATCGACTCTGGAGACGAGCCAGGACTCCTTGCGGTCGCAGCCTGCTGTCAATTAGCATAACAGACACAAAGACCTACAGAGACAATGCTGTCATCTTTAACTGAATCCAAAAAATTAGCTCCTTAGCTCCTTTCGACTGAAATGAGAGCGATTCATGAGCAGGACCTGAAAGAAAAGAACTAGCTTCAGGTTCAATGAGAAACAAACATTGATGTTCCTGCGTAATCTGGCCTTTGTTTTTTGGAGTTACTCTAATTTCATAAAGATATGACAACCTGCTTTTGATGCAGCCATCAAACATCATTCGGTTTGCACAGGGAGTTTATGAGTTTTGAGAATGTGTTTTATCCTTAATTTGATTCCATCCCCAGCTGATTTTGATGCAGGGATCAGAAGATTTAAGAAATAAAGTTAAAGCAAAAAATGAGCAAGGCGGCATACAATGTATATTTTGAGTCCTTGCCAGATTGAGCTTCTTTGTCAGTCTCTTTGTAAAGGAAATGTGGTTATGATCTGAAATTATCAGTTCATTTCCTTAAAAACACTATACCGGAAAACAGGCCTGAAAAGGATAAAAAAGTGAAATACGCAGAGCTTCTCATGTGACAGTTTTGATCCTGTTTTCATCATGGTTCCCCCCTTCACAATCCAGCTACACACACTCACACATACACACTCATACATGCTACTTTATATATTTGTGCAAGTAGGAAACTCATCAGTCATTTTAAGATTAAGGAGGAACTCTTAGGACACAGTGAAGAGAAGAAATGTTCTTTCCTGCCATTTTCTCTTACATCTGGCAATACATTTCTAATGCATCTCTAATCTGCAGTCAAACATACCTTTATGAAAATTCACCCCATCTGTTTTCTTAATGCATGTTACAGACCTTATTGTGAGAGATGTATCCCTTCATGTTTTATTATATATATATATATATATAATGTGTGTGTGTGTGTGTGTGTGTGTGTGTGTGTGTGTGTGTGTATATTATTATTAATATTTTTTAACTTGTAATTTTTTATGAAAGTGTCAACTGGAACTTCCTGTAAAAACATCAAACTTCTCTCTGGCGATATATGCCAGGCTTCTCCAATCCTTCAGTCTGCTTAAACCCATCCGTCCACAATACATTACATATTATTATTATTTTTATTTCAATGCCCACAGCTCAAAATCCAGTTAACAACCGATAAATAAACCCTTTATTTTATTTCTTTTTTTGGTAAGCTGCAACGCTCAGGTGTACATCACAACGTGCAAGAAAAGGTCTGTCCCTACTTCCGTTTTATTGCAACTATATTCCGAATAAACCGAATATAGATGCTTCTGGCTACATGCACTTAAAGTCCTGTGATTTTTGTACTTCTGAAAGCACTGCATCATCGATTAGGCTCTGACACAAGCATGTGTTACATTCTATGCATTGCCACAAGAGGCATTATAACAAGGAAAAAGAGTAAACTCAAGACCACACACATTGGTCAAACATTGGTCTGCATGTTGTTGTTAAGTACAGTATGTTTCTGGTCATAGTTATGCCTGTTTAACAGATCTTGCATACTCTGTTGTCAAGTCAACATTTGTTGACGAATAGGCTATTTAAAGTTGGCATGAAATCAAAAAACACCCAATGCATTTTTAAAGCCATTTTATATACCTTATTGTGAAAAATGTAACCATGAATAATTTGTGTCACTCTGATGTACGTTACAATGCAGAAGAAAAGATCTGTCACTACTTTCATTATAGTGTAAAGTACATTATAAGCCTTCATTATGGAAGCACGTTTTGAGTTGAGTTTATAACCCACAATTTGGACTTTTTCCCCCTTGTATTTCTGAGCTATAAACTCACAATTCTGAGAAGATACAGTAATAGAGATTATGAGATAAAAAGTTATATATATATATACAGAATTGCAAGACAGTAACTCAGAATTTTTTAAATATCTTATCAATTTTAAATTTAAATTTTAATCATTTTAACATTTTATATCTTATTATATCTATATTTCCAAATTCAGATTTTTTTTGTCATAATTGCAAAAATTAAGTCTGAATTGTGATTTATTTTATTTAATTCATCCATCCTGTTGCAGAAAAAAAAAAAACATTTCCATCCTTCATTGTAGAATCAAAAAAGAAAAAAAAAAAGATGAAAATGTTTTGAGATGATTAATTTGTATCATTAAATTTAATGCTGGTTTAAGAAATTACATTACATTATAATAGCACTGATAGATATAAATGAGGTCATTATTAAGGATCAATCTAAATCAATGGAGGCTTGCAAAACAATGTATTCTGTCACAACAGCAAAATAGTAAAGTCAAACTAACTCACTCTGCTAATCATCTTTTATAAGTTTAGCTGACAGTTTTGCTTAAAGTTCTGACACTTTTTGAGTTGCTCTGTAAAACTTCCTAAAAGCAATTCCCAGAAAACGAACAACTCGACAGATGGATTGTTATATTTTGTGTGCGTTGAAGATAGCTTTTGTTGTAATTGAGTATATGGCTGCTTATTGGAATAAAACTGCTCAGTTAAGGAATTGCCAAAAGTGTGCAGCCAATCCGATCATGGTACAATCTTCGTTCTCCAAAGAATAAAATGACAGATACTGCCTTTATAGTTTGTATTAAACCCAAGGCAAGATGCTGACCGAAATCAATTTTCCAGGGAATGCTATAGCCATGGATTTTGCTAGCCATTTAAGTGGATAGAGAAAGCAAATCAAATCAGCTTATAAGCACCCTTTAGCCGGTTTGCTGCTTTTCAAAAATGTGTACTTTTATTTGAATTCTCCGTGTCCCCTTATGAACCCTGGATTCAATTGAAGCCATAGCTCTCTTCCTGGAAGATGGTTTAGGTGTTCCTAGAAACAGGGACATTTCCTTCACTACATTGGGCTGAATGATTGGAGTGACCTGTTCGCTGAGGTCTTAGGTCATCAGATGAATCAATTCCTCTGGCCAGCTGGCTAATGTTTGCACATATCAGACACTGATTGGGGACAGTAATAGGGTGAGCTCAGATGAGTTACAACAGATAATAGCATTTAGATGTCATGATTGCCCCATGTCTTGTCATTGAGAACAGGTTTCTCTGAGGTCTAGAGAGTTAAAAGGTTTCGTGGAACTATTGGTTATCGACCGTTTCGAAAAACAAGCAAACATCTGTCGTAAACAGTTTTTGTGTATTTGTTTACTGTGCTATACTGCACAACCCACTATTTCAATTCTTCAGAAAGCTTGATTTTGAATTTTGTAGGCAATTTATGTCAAGTGAAGTTACAGATTGAACCGTTGTGAAGCAGTGGTGTAAGTGTTTGAGTAAATAGTGTAAATAGTTACTGTATATAAGTATCTTTTTTTGGCATTTTTACTGAGTGTCCAAGATTTTAGCAACTTTTACTTTTTGCTTGACTCTTGAAGGGAAAAAAAAGTATATACTGTATAATCTCTACTCCATTACATTTATGATGAGTAATGGAATTACTTGTTTGATTTTTCATGGCAACTTTTTCTGCAGCAGTTTATATATCTATGAGTTTTCAGAGACGGTAGGTTTGTTCGGTAGCTCAGGAAGTAAGGAGAAGTACTTGACAAAGCAGTTCAAATCTGCATATAAGGAAGTTGAAATGGCACGGTTGCATCAACAAATGCGATTTCATATCAGGTTTGCATTTCTTAACACTATCGGGTAGGTTTAGGGTTGGGTTTGGTGTAGGGCAGGGATAGGCAACGTCGGTCCTGGATTGCTGCTGTCCTGCAGAGTTTATCTTGTCTTTATCTTATCTTTGTGTTTATCTTGCAGAGTTTATCTCGTATATCCTCACAAATCAACTGATTCTTGTTTTTCACTGGCATTTCTCATACGTGTTGAGGACTAGTGCATTTTTGAGCCTATATTTAGTATGAGTAAAATGGTTTATTTTTCAACTAGCACCTGATTGGAACTAGAAAAGTAGGTGTTTCATTCAGAAATGGAGGCAGATCTAAACGCAAACAATCTGTTTTTAAAGCATTCGCACATGAAGTGCTTTGAGCACATCCATGACCTCTCTGTTATCCCTCCTTCCTTGAAATGTAAAAATTCAAGCCATCTGGACAGTAACGAGAGAATTTTAGAGAATGGGAAAAATGTTTCGTGAGTGCCACAACCAAAAATGCACCTCCTCGCCATCTCTCCTTTCACGCGCTGTCAATGCTCGCAAACACAGAGGCAACCTGTCTACTGTCAGTTGGAGGGGTGTGGTTACGGATGCTGAGCAGACACCCAAACGTCAAACCTACGTCACCAGTGAAGGTCCTCCAATGCAGAGGGGAGGGGCATTTTCAGATTTTGATTAAAGATTACGAAGCCAAACTATTTTTTTGTGTGGATTGAGTTTCATGGATGAATTGTTCACCACAAAAAGATCAATTTAGGCAAACAAAGTAAATATGATCAATTTTGATTTCAGTTGGACCTTAAGTACCATTAAAATCAGATATTCTAAAGTTGATGGCTGATGATACGCTGGGGAACTTTTTTGAGCTACGTTGCAGAGCAACTTTGGCCAATGTTGCCGTCAACGGGCAACCAGATGAGATACAGGGCCCACGATCTAAAGTATCCAGGTATAAATTTGTTACCCATCCTCAGTGGGAAAGTGCCCCAACAACATTGCTCAAAAAAAAGTTACCCAGCAAAATTGCTCAAATATTTGCCTTTCTGAGACTTTAACTTGAATCATATTGGAATTGGTGACTTGTTATTTTAATGGGGTCATTGTTGCTAGTGGTCAACCGATATATCGGCCAATATTTGGCATTTTTCAAATATCGACATCGGCCGATGCTTGGCCAATGTGTTTGAGGTGGGACTTTTGATGGTGCTGAAAGCGGCAACGCCTGAGTCACACTGTCTCTCTTGGTCGTCGTCATAAACAGTTCTGTCTAATACGCAGAGGTGGAAAGAGTACAAAAATATTCTACTCAAGTAAAAGTACCATTACATTAATGAAATTTTACTTAAGTACAAGTAAAAGTACCAGTCTAAAAAATCAACTCAAGTAAAAGTAAAAAGTAGCTCATTTAAAATTTACTCAGAGTAAAAATTACTTAGTTACATTTTAACAGTGGGAGGGAGTCAAAAATGGGACAGGCCAAGGGTGTCAAACTCAGTTCCTGGAGGGCCACAGTCCTGCACAGTTTAGATATAACCCTAATTAAACACACCTGATCCAGCTAATCTAATCATTTAGGTTTATTTGAAAACTACATGATATGTGTGCTGGAGCAGGGTTAGAACTAAACTCTGCAGGGCTACGGCCCTCCAGGAACTGAGTTTGACACCCCTGGGATAGGTCTATTAATCTCAAACTAGTTGTTTTTAATTAAAGGAATCAGTTATTTAGAATAATAAAACATTTGGGCTGTTACCAGGCAAATCATTATCAACAAACTCATCTTTTCAATACAGAGGAAATGCAAAAGCTTCATCGGACGTGGCATTTAGATGTATTTACACACTGTTTAGTGCAGGACAAGAATGCATTTAACCTGCAGTTACAAATGCATGAATAATGTTTTGATATGCCAGACATAAAATGTTGAATGCTCATTTGAAATTATAAAAACTTAATTATAAAAAAAAAAAATCAAAAGATACTTTAAATGTGAAATTAAAATGGCCAGTATGTGTCAGCAAGTCACTGTTAATAAGTGAGTCATTGCGATTGAACCAAATCATTTAAACAGTTGATTCATTCAGAAACGAAACACTGTCATGTTGCTCAGAGATGCAAAATTTTGCTTTGGTGGCTGTGTTTGGAATAAATTTTTGTTGTAGAAATAGAGCAAAAACCGGCAATATGGTGTCTAAAACGCAAGTCTCTTAGTTTGCTGTCCTGTTGTAAAAAAAATATATATATATATATATATAAATATATATATATAAATATAAATATATATTTAATAAATATAAATATAAATATATAAATATATATATATATATATATATATATATATATATATATATCATTGGCGGCTGCTGGTCTTTCAAAGAGGGGAAGCTCATTTTCGGCCTACATTATAACCCTCTGATGGTCTTCATTTGTAGTGACACTCGGGGTCTTTTTGACCCCAGACAATAACATTTCATTTTGTAATAGTAAAATATTTAAATTTTTTACAAATATAATTTTACTCTGTTCATTTATGTTTTTACTAAACTTTGTACAGTTTTTGGAGGATTTAAATCTTTTACATTTCTATAAATAAATAAATATTTATTTAAATAGGCTTTTTTTTTTTTTACAAAAAAAGAAAAAAGCATTTCAGGTAAAATTCACTTCATAAAAGACCCAGATTTCTAACTTTCATACATGGGGATACCATGGATAATTTTATAAGGTTTAATGTAAGATTTTTGCCCATTTTTGGGGAAATTCAGTTTAAAAATTGTAATAAATCACTTTAACCACTAGATGGCTATAGTGTGTGTGTGTGTGTGTGTGTGTGTGTGTGTGTGTGTGTGTGCGTGCGTGCGCGCGCACATTTTCAATCTTAGTTACCAATTCAATTTTGTGGTGGTTCTGCATTTTACAAATATCAAGAAATATTGCCGCAGTTTGTCTTTCGAATACACTTGAGAAATCCGCGATCATGGGACTGAGCGTGAAACAGCTTCACCGACTTCTTATGGTGCAGACCGCTGTCAGTCAAAAGGAGATCGACAGATCCTCCAATCATCACGCGGAAGCCCAGTCTTCATTCACCTCCAGAGACGCTGAGCGTCCGTGGGCGGGACATAATCGCAGCATTTATCCAATGACCGTCTAGCTTCGGAGCACAGAAAAAAACTGTTCAAAGAAAGCCCCATTGAAGTCGCTCGGCTTCTTTAGGGAAATGCACTGTGACGCTGCGGGAATGTATGAGAAGAAAATCGAGTCAGCCGACTTGTAGCTGATTAACACTATACATAATACACAATAGTACATATTTGACCGTTGGTTTTTTTTTTTACATTACGTGGGGTTGATGTCTTGTCGAGATTTTATAAACTGCTAGTTTGGTCTCCCTAGGCAAGCACAGCATACACAGCATAATAGAGTATAAATATGGGCAGGGGTTCACTTCATTTCCTTCAAGTTCAACTTCAGAATATGACGGGGTTTCGTTTTCAGCGGTGTCTGCACCACTAACGCCTGTTTTGTCCGTCTGCATCTTTCTTGTGATTTTAGCGCCAGTTTGCCCTCCTGCCCATTATTTACTGACATAGCTTCCAGGGAGCGATTTTTTTTTTACTCAGTAATTAATGTGTTTTAAAATGTAGCGAAGTACAATACTTCAAACTACATATACTTAAGTAAAAGTAAAATTACAGATTAAAAAAAATACTTAAAAAAGTAGAAGTACACAAAAAAGCTACTCAATTACAGTAACGCGAGTAAATGTAATTCGTTACTTTCCACCTCTGCTAATACGGATAGAAGTCTGTCTAATAATCAGATAGAATGGTTAAACAAAGAAATTAATGTATACAGAAACTATTATAACAATTTATTTTATATTAGGCCTATTAGTAATAGAAAGGCAAACATTATAATACTTTCTCGTTTGCCGTCAGCATTAAGCAAATATGCATTTATATAGTTTAAACAATTCTTTGAATGTCTAATGAACATTTAATTTCAGTTATTTTATATTATAACTGAATTAAATATTTATATATTTGTGAAAAATACTGTCATTGAAAGTATAAGTATGTTTCTTTCACACAGTTATTTTTTTAATCCATTGTCAAATGATTTCAAATTTCTTAAATATTAATAGCCTAATAATAATAAATATATACTGGCTTTATATCGGCTATCGGCCCCCCGCTTTCCAAGATATCGGCATCGGCTGTCAAAAAACACATATCCATCGACCACTGTATGATATCTGTACTTTTACTGAAGCATGGTTTTCAGGAAAGTTTGCTCCCGGCTTATAAACATCTTTGAGCTCCCATTGGTCAGTGGGAGTTTAACTGAGTGGGTGTGGCTATGTGGGTCTACCACTTTTGACAGTTTGTGAACAGTTTGGCTGCATTTACACTGCAAGTCTTAATGCACAGATCCAATCTTTTGACCATATCCGATTCATTGGCCTGCCTGTATACATTCATTTTAGACACGACTGGTATCCAATATCTGTATTTTAATTAATTCCCGCCCAAAATGATTGTCTGCAGATATCGCTTTATTATGAATATGTTAGACCCGCTGGTTTTGAAAGGCCGTGCTATTAATTTTTTTTAAATAATTAATGTCGAGTGGCCATTATTATTTGCCAGCATGGACAACAGCTGTCTTGGATATTTTGCAGCACAAAATCTGACTGAACAAATAAATAACGTAAAGTAACAGTAAATGTCATTTGGTAGACTATTTTATCTACAGCTCGTTAGAGGTGGAATTCTTTAGTGAAATAAAGTAGTGCCAAGATGACATTTATTGATATTAATTTAAATGAATTCATGCAAACAAGTATCAAAATGCAAATGCAAATTTATCCCCTCATTGCTGAGAAATATAATGTGGCTTTTAGCTGTTGTTTTGACAAAATTCATGGAGCAGGGGTTGAACACCAGCTCCTGAATGTATAATCTCTTACGTATATAAAGTTTAGATTTCAATAAAAAGTGAGCGCATACAGCACACAGGCATTAAAACACAATCTTTATGGGCAAACCCTCGCTTTGGGAGTTCTGCGGGGAATCGAATAGGCTATGTGTGATATGTATCTGATTTAAAACCGCATTTAGAAGTGGCTCAGATCGGATGCGAAAATAATCAGATCTTGTGTGGATTTTTGTGTTTACACATGTGCAACAAATTCCAATCTGAGTCAGAGCAAAAATGCCAGTGTAAATGCAGCTTTTGTTACTTAACATTAACTTTACTTCAGGAAAGCTGTCCATTGTTCACAGTTTGTTAGTTAGCTATGAAGCTTATTTACTGTTCATGAATTATTAATGTATGTTTGAACAAATCTATCATGAAGACAAGAGCATATGTGCATTTGAGTTGTCTACAATTGTTTCTCAGTGTGATTATTATATCTGAAAATAAATAGCATTGAATATAAGGTCACCCTTGATTTTAAGGTCCAATTCTCCCTATTAACTACAACCTTTGCCTCTGTAAAGTTTATTTATCAGTACACTAACCGCCGTGTAACACTTTTTATTTTTATTTTATTCCTCTCTAATTTGCTGCTTTTAATAGTTAGTAGGTGATATTGGGTCTGGCTAAATGATCTAAAATATGCATATACAGAATATGTGCTTTATAAGTACTAATAAACAGCCAATATTCTAGTAACATGCATGCTAATAAGCATCTAGTCAGAAATGTTCCCTATATCAAATTGTTAATGTATTTAATAGTTTTGTGGTTCATATTAACCTCTAATATTATGTACCACATGAGAGTGCTCTCTGTATAGTTGAGAATCTTGGTTGGGAGAGTTTTATTTTTATTTCATTTTTTTTTTTTTTTCTGAAAACTAAATTACCAGTATCGGTATTAACAGATCGTATCGGCTGAGAAATGTTTTATGCCGAATGTATAATGAGTGGAAAGACTGGAGTGCCGAAATTGCACAGCTTGTACAAACACATCCACATCGCAATGAACAGACGCTTTCTTAAATGCTGTTTTCTGAGCGCTGTCATTTTTGTTGTGTGTTTATTTTGTATTTGAGAGAAAAGTACGGAGCACATACTAACAAATTCATTCACTCCACTTGCAGCAGCATGGGCAGCTTCAAGATTTTCGCTAACAATAAATTGCTGCTCAGGTATTTCAAACGTCCTTTTACTGTTAAGTGAATAACAACAACAGCAATAACTTTGCTGTCAGTATATTAGGGGCCGTTTACACCTGGCCACTTCATGCGTTTCAACCTGAAACACTTCAGGTTTACACCTGGCCACTTCATCACTTCAAAAGACCAGGTGTAAATGCCCTCCGAAACGCATTTGAGACGGATTTGAATCCGATCGCTCAAACCACTTCAGGAGGTGGTCTGGGCCGCATTCCAGACAAAACTAGACAAGTGTAAATGCATCTGGTTGTTAAAACCACATATGTAAATTGTACTCCTCCCCAAAATGCTAATAAAATAAACGTGTGAGGGCGTGTTATAGGCTATATGTAATGTTATAGCCAGATATGACGACGATACTGGAATCCGCACCACCAGATGAGAAGCTGAGCATATATTCATTAAACCAACGTGCAAACTATCGCAAATCAAAGTGAAAGTAAGTCGCGAACGCTTAACACACAATCATCATCATTAATAGTAGAGAAACGAAATGATCTTACCAGTGCTGTTGCCGCTCTCTCTTATTACAGTCTTTGATTTTGAAATTTTAGCTGATGATCAATAAAATGCAGCTCATATCTGTTGCTTTCGGTGACGTGCACTACATTAAATCTGCATATAGCGCGGGAATTGAAGATCGGATTTAAATCCGTTTCGCAAAAACACATTCATGTGACCAGGTGTAAATGGAACCGTTTTGATAAATCAGATAGCTATCCGATCTGAGAAAACGCATGAAGTGGCCAGGTGTAAACAGCCCCTTAGGGTCTTTAGGGTTCCCCATCATACACCCTTTCTGTCAGACCTCCGTTAGATTCCCCCGCATAACACACACACACATACACACACACACACACACACACACACACACACCTAATTACCCTCCCTGTTTACTTAGGCTTAGGTTACTCAGCATACATAAACATAGCCATAATCATTTTGTCTATTTTTCACATGTGCAGTTGAGCAGTCAAGCATGCTTTTTCAAGGAAACCACTGGAGGTAGATGTGTGTGCACGTTTGCGGCTTTGTGTTTGTCCATGAGCAGGGCTGCTCTCATCAGCACTGATATTTCATGTTTTCAGATCATCTGTTTCCCATTTGCAGAATCTTTTTTAACACTTTTCGCAAATTGCTGAATGCCACACTAATGTGCATATCTGTTAAACCTTCAGTTTTCTTTCTTTCAAGCGGCACATTTATAGTGTTGGCTGGGAATGGCTGATCTGACATGAAGGACAGCAACTCTTGAATTCATGGCCAACACGCACAGCATTCCTTCACATCCAAATGCATTTTTAATTAGTTTTATGCTGCCCATCTGTGGGTTTGACTGTTGTTTGACATTGTTTTACTGTCCATGCCTTATGTTTCTGTGGAAACTACTGCTATACTACCACTACTACTACTACTACTACTACTACCAAAAAAAAAAAAAAAAAAAAAAAAAAAATACATATTAATTTTAATTCTAAAGGAAAATAAGATATTTTCAAAAAAAAATAAAAAAAAAATAAATAAAAACAAAAATAAATAAATACATCTAAATATATATATATATATATATATATATATATATATATATATATTATATTATATATTTGTAATGAAAAACGAGAAAAAAAATCCTTATTAGGTTAGAAATTAAATAAGTAAGTACTTAAATCTAAAAAGTTTGGTATGCTAGCTTTATTATTTTATCTGGTTTTAAGGTTTTGGTTCATGTCCGTAAAGTTCCAAATAAGAAGAAAAAGAGTGCCTTTTATTCATAAAGTTCAGTCGATTATCCAAAAATAGCGCTTATCAAATGTTTTTTGAATATACAAACCATTTTTATAGAGTTTCCAGTAAAACAGCTGTATCATAATATATACTGTATAGTGTTTCCGTGATTTGGGTCAATCTGGCCACCCCACCCTCGCACCTCTCCATACACTCTCTGTTTCGACTTCCACAACTCTGTGCCTCTGCCAAGCATCTCTCATGCAAGTCATTATACTGCAATGGATTGCAGTCTTTCCCTTCCATCGCTCTGCTGTTGTAATAACGTCTCATTCATCAAGGCCGTTTAAAGAGAGTTGCCTGTGCATAAATAAGGGGTGAGGTTTGGCAGCCAGAAACCTGCTGATGCTATCAGGGAGATGGGCGGCTTCCTCATCACTGTCTGCTGCTGCCACCTGTAAGGAAGGCTGAATTTTCTGACTGCTGTTCTCCTGCTCCACTTTAAAAAAAATAAAAATAACGCTTTTTGCAAGAAATTCACTGTAAAAAATACAATATGTTGTTGTATGCATATCTGAACATATAAGAACACAGCCTCTGAATAGAATGCAGTGAGAAAATATTCCCCAGCAACTCAGGCACTGCGTAATATCATTGCGCCTGCTACAACCATGGTACGGCAGCAAAGTTAATTGATTATTATGCCGGAATGAGAGTATAGTTCCTCGCCATATCAGCCTAGAAAATCACAACTTTTCATTTTCCATCGGTCTTAGTACGCAATGTAACTACAGAAGAGTCAAGTTTTAAATAGGAAATATATAGAAACTCTTTGGTCATTTTTGAGCGAGATGCTAACGGTCTAATCAGATTCAATGATTTATACTAAGCTAAGCTAAAAGTGCTAACACCAGAACCGGAGATCGGCTGAATGGATTAGAAAACGGTAAAACACAACTGTTTAACTCTAGGAGAGTTGGAAAATTAGTGTCCCTTTAGGTTTTTTTTTTTCATATAAATCTAAACAGTCATTGCTAAAGATGTCCATCTCTAAATGTGGCATTTAAGGTCACAGCATTGAAGTTACATACAAATGCATTTTGTATGCATTCTTTCACAGTTTATTTGCTTATATTTTAGAACACTTGATGATTATCTAACCAAGATAACAAAATATGGTGGTCGCACACCAGACGAGAAGCACAACGCTGTGTCGCGGCTTGGACAACTGACAGATCACACACCAGACACATTCAATTGGAGCAGAATCATCCAAAGCAGTTCATCTAATCACTAAACAAGCAGAGTTCACTTCAGCCGGTCGACAGCTGGTCAGTACTCAACGCAGCTCCCGGACTCCTCTACACTGGAAGAGAATGACTTCCTGTCTGTCGGTAATAGTGGAAAGGTGGCTCTCGTCTCGTCTCGTCTCGTCTCGCTGCGTCCCGTCCCTCGGCTGTGTCTCAGTTGCCCTCTTCCTTCTCTGCCCCGCCCACACTTGTCTTATTATTGCCCCAGAGACGGAGTCCCTTGACATTCACAAGAGGCCTGACCTTTTTTGAGACCATTTCCAATTCAATCTTGGCAGGTTCTTGTCTGTACAAAGCTGCCTGAGATGGCCTTAGCCTGCCTAACTTCACAGAGATGCACCACTTTTCAAGTGGAGGTGGCAGAGCGTGTTGGTGACTCATCGAGTACGGCAGAAGGATGTCTGCTCGTGGAGATAATTGCATTTTTCTCACCTGTACCGTTTATTTTGTAGGCCTTCAAAAGTGCCGCGATGAGCTCATACTGGTGTGCGGGGAAGGGTGATGTCATCGAGAACTGGTGCCGCTGTGACCTGACGGCGCTTGGCAAAGACGGGCTTCCCAACTGTAGCCCCCTGCGGCGGCCCGTGTAAGTTACCCGCATCTGCAAGCATCTTTATGCAATGCTTGACACCTCTTTTTGGCAGAATATTAAGGCATCCTAGACTTAGGCAAGACATATGATGTTCATTGCCAAATTGTGAGGCAGCGTCTCATCAAGACAATTGTTCGGTGACTCAGTCAGTATGTCCATTACATTAAATGCTGAGTCACATAATGAAATATATAAAATATGTTTAAGAAGTTTCTTCTGCTCACCAAGGCTATATTGATTTGATCGAACGAAACGGTAATATTGTGAGATATATTGTAAAATGTAATTTATTCCAGTGATGTAAAACTGATTTTTCAGCATCATTACTCCAGTCTTCAGTGTCACATGATCTTCAGAAATCATTCTGATGTGCTAATCTGTTGCACAAGAAACATTTCTGATCATTATCCATGTTGAAAACAGTTGTGTGGTTTCGTATTTTTGTGAAACTGGTATTAAAAAAAAAAAAAAAAAAATTCAAAAGAACAGTATTTAAAAACATTTTTTGTAACATGATAAATGATTTTTCGATCACTTAATGCATTCTTGATGAATAAATAAATTACTTGTTTATATTAATCTAATAAATGTAATAAATTCTGCATAATTTAAAAAAGAAGTGCAAAAAAAAAAAAAAAAGTGGACGATTTTGTGATTCACGTTTGTGAATGGAGCAAACTTCAAAGCTCCGGCCCAAAAGATCCAAACTGCTCCATGCAAATTATGTTCAACAGATCTTAGTGAATTCCTCAAGGTGTCATAAGTATTCTGCCCTACTGTTTAAAATAGCCTTTGCTTCAGAGTCACATCTCTGGTTCAGTAAATGCCTCCTGCTTAGACAGCTCAGCGGGAACGGAGCCATTCTGTCAAATCCTACTAACACACACACGATGCTGGCTTGCCTTTATTTTCCCAGATTGAGACTGGCTCCACACCTGGAGCCCTCCAGTACGATGGTGGCGCTGGAATGGATCGACGTGGAACCCCTGATTGGCTACAAGGTTTCAGATTACATCATTCAACACAAGAGAGTAGAGGACCCATCAGAGGCAGAAATCTACACAGGTAAGCAGCACTCGCAGGCTTATGAACAATATTACAGAGGAGAATGCCTTCTTCATGTAATTGTAATAAAGTCTGTGCAAAAACTATTTCTTAGAATACAAGGGGAACTACGTTTGGAATAATTAAGTTTGTTTAGAAAATTGTTTGAAAGAGGATCTACTCAAAGGCTTCATTTATTTGATAATGAGAAGAAAAAAAAAGATAATATTGCGAATTATCACTACTATTTAAAATAGCTGTTTACTTTTTGAATGTATTGTAAATCTGTAATTTATTCATGTGATAAGTGACATCTTATGATTTGCTGCTTAATAAACATTTTTATTATGATTATTAATTTTTTTCTGCTTATATTTGTGTCAAACCTGATACATTTCCATTCAAATATGTTGGTAAAAATGTAATAAAGGCATGACAGTATTTTAATGATTTTAATATTACAAAAAAAAATATGCAGTTTTATTTATTGTTTACTTTCTATTCATCAGATAATATTGAAAATAATAATAATATAAAACAACAACAACAATAATAATAATAATAATAAAAACTAAATGTAAATAACAAATCAAATAAATCAAATAATAATAATAAAATGAATCACAGCTTTACCATCACATGAATTACTTGCAATTTAAAATATATAAAAATAGAAAATAAGTATTTTAGCTTAGTTTACAATATTACTTTTTTATCACTTTTCCCCTGCATTTTAATCAAATAAATACAGCCTGCTGAGCAGAAGGGACTTCTTTCAAAAGCATTAAAAAAATCTAAATCATTATAAACTTTTGACCAGTAGAATTTATTGATGTGAACAATACAGTTAATTTATTGGCATTATGTGTTTTTCTACTTAATCTGATAGAGCCTTGCTTATAGAAGTTTCTCTCTCTCTCTCTCTCTCTCTCTCTCTCTCTCTCTCTCTCTCTCTTCTTAAATTTCACTCTCTTTTGGCCTAATGGATATTGTCCAATCTTACGAGATGCTTCCAATCATTTCGATGTGAATGTACCATTCTTATGCCTGTGGTCAATTTAGAAATCTATTTTCCCAGTGCTGGGAAACTGCAGTTCAGTCGGGGCTCTACAATGATGTTGTCCTCGTAGCCTGCGGTCAGACTCTGAATACATAACTGATTGTCTTGTTGATCTGGTCAAATCTGGTTAAGCTTCCGTGGCACTATGATTTCAGGGTTACAGGAGCAGAGGGAGATGAAGACGAGGGAAGAGACGGGTTAATAACGGTCTGTCTGACTGACAGTGACCTGTAGCCATCTGTCCGAGTCATGGCTTGTGAGTCAGAGTTTAGGTGAAAGGAATCTAATAAAAGAGGAGAGATGAAATGTTAAGGTCGAACAGGCTGGGTTTAGTCATCGCAAGCAATCCATCCAGCAGAAGGAGGAGTGCTGATGAGTGAAAGCAGGACATGAAGACAATTCCTGGCAGGGGGACAGATGGTGTGACGTCTTTGATTCTGATCAGACTCTGATCAGTTAGAGAGACTGACTGCAGGATTACACCCTCCAGAGACCAGACCTGAGATCAGCTGCTCGTCTGGTGTTGTGTTGGTCATGTGAGGCTGTTTTTACATGTCCTCCAACTGCTTGGTCCGAAACGGAGTTTGATTGTCCCATTGTACTATTTGAGTCTGAACCGTGTGTTCAAACATACATTATGCAAGAGGTCTAATAGTAGTAGTAGTATTAATAAACTAAATTGTTAATCTTTTATGAATTCGATTAATTATACATGCTTTAATTAAACAGTTCAAACAGAATATTAAAACGGAAAACATGGTTTTAATGGAAAACTTATTTAATAGGGCCTTAAAATGTTGTTCGTGTTAATCTTTTAATGTATGTTTCACGATTTCAATGAACTGGACAAGTTCAAAAAATTTAATTCGACCATTAAAACAGAGCTATTAAAACAGAAAAAATAGGAATGAAGAAAAAAAAAACTGAATGATTAAAGGTCAAACTAAAACAAAATTTGGGGGAAAATAAAATAAATAGGGCCCAGAAACATACAAATAAACCCTCTATATATATATATATATATATATATATATATATATATATATATATATATATATATATATATATATATATATATAATTAAAAAAACTGCAAATAAAAAATAATAATAATAATACTAAAGATTCTTCAACCTACATTTAAATATTTCGTTGCCTCTGGTGCATTATGCACACAGAACAACACTTTGGTAGATGTGCAGCAGATGCAAGAGGTGCAGAGAATGCAAGCTGTTCTCTAAAGATATAATTAAGAGGAAAGCACTGCATGAGAGCTATACACCATAAGCAAACAATTCTGCAAATGATACGTCATCAAGAGTGTTTCAATCTCACACACCCCAGACCACAGGCCACCAGTAGACATCAAATGAACCAAACTATGAAAGCCCTGCTCCGTGTGAAAGCCCCTGAGAGAACCAGGTGATATCAACATGCTCATTTTCTATCCTGCGATTATCAGATGGTGACCATAATCAAAGTTGAAAGACACACTGACAGGGGCTCTTTTTTCATAGATTCAAACATCTTTTGGATCATGTATCAAATTCTGTAAAATCAGAGAAAAAAATACACTCTTTGTTTTACAACAAAGGGATCAACTGTTTCGATATGAAATTAGCGGATTTGTGGAATAATGGGAGACATTTGGAAACTGCAATTCTTCAAGGAGGAAATTTGGCAGTTTAAGACAGGATACCTAGGAAAAGAAAATGCTATTAGGGCCAAAGAGGACAAAATATTTTTTAGCTAAACAAATATTTAAGTCAGCTTTCTTAATGCAAATTTATGGTATTGTGTTTTTTTGTTTGTTGCTGCCCCTGATTTACCCTTTGCAATGATGTCATAAATTAAAAAAATCTGAGCTGTCAAAATTAGTTTTTTTTGCTCGCATAGTTTATATGTAGCATTGTTTGCAAAGGATGTAATTTGTATAATAGAAAAAAAATGTTGCCCGCATAATCATGTCCATAATAGCCTATACATTGGACACTGTCATAATTTTATAAGGCTTTGAAGTAACAGAGCCTCTTTATTTGAATAACCGTTCGACTGAGGAATTCGTTTTTGGATCTTGGGTGTCGAAACACACATGGTACTGCTCACACCACAGAGTGTAAGACTGTCCGATAACGATTCGTGTTTGGGCTTGTGTACGATCACTTACTCTCTATCTTTTCTTCTATGGAGGATTTATTGGGTCAAATTATAAACTAAAAGTCTAAAACTAAAAGCCTTAAACCAAATCTAAAAATCTAAATTTGAAACTTAAAGTCCAAGTCGAAAATTTATTTGGTATTTAGGATTGGGCATTTGGTATTTAGGATAGGGCATTTTGTATTTAGGATTGGACATTTTCTATTTAGGGTTGGGCATTTGGTCATTTAATCATTTAGCCATTTAGGATTGAGGATTGGGGATTTGGGGATTTAGGATTGGGCGATTGAGGATTGAGGAGTGTATGCAAATTAGGAGGCGTGGCCCAAATACTGGAGGCTGGGTTTGAAATGGCTGGTGCGCAGAGGCACCTTATGGACAGCAGAGGGAGCTCCCAGTGCTAAGTAGCACACTGTAATGAAAGTAATGTAATTGTAATGTAATTTTGTTTTTGTAATGAAACAGAGCGAGTGAGCGGCTTGAGCGAGGATTGTGTGATAACTTCAACTTAATGACAGCTTTGTAACATTTGTGGCCTCAAACACAAAGTCACCAGTGAAAGGAGGGCTATCGGTCTGACGACGAGAAAGCAGCAGACAGTGCAGCAGGCAAGATGCTAACATTAGCTACTAGTTATATAAGCTGATATTGCCAACATGCTTTAGTAGGGTATTATTATATTATATATATATATATTTTTTTGCTATATAGCCTATATATATTTTATAAAGATTGTCAGAGAAAATAAATTAGGCTTGTTTGACTTGAACCGGCGCTGCACACTGCAAGACTGATCTGTTTATGACATCAAAGTACTGCGAGAGCGATTCAAAAGCATAAGGAGTGTTTACTTTCTTTGATGTCATATGTTGTGTGTGTATGTATATATGTATATGTATACACTCACCTAAAGGCTTATTAGGAACACCTGTTCAATTTCTCATTAATGCAATTATCTAATCAACTAATCACATGGCAGTTACTTCAATGCATTTAGGGGTGTGGTCCTGGTCAAGACAGTCTCCTGAACTCCAAACTGAATGTCAGAATGGGAAAGAAAGGTGATTTAAGCAATTTTGAGCATGGCATGGTTGTTGGTGCCAGACGGGCCGGTCTGAGTATATACATACACACACGACATATGACATCAAAGAGAGTAGACGCTCCTTATGCTTTTGAATCGCTAATGAGTACTTTGATTTTAATAAACCGATCAGTCTTGCAGTGCGCAGCGCCAGTTCAAGTCGAACAAGCCTAATTTCTTTTCTCTCACAAAAAAAAAAAAACAGAAACAAGACCATCTAGTGGCAATGTGAAAGAAGTGTATCTACTAATGTCAGAGGGGTTAACCGCAGTTTAAAAAACAAAACAGCATGTCCCAATATAATAATACCTTACTAAAGCATGTTAGCAATATCAGCTTATATAACTAGTAGTTAATGTTAGCATCTTGCCTGCTGCACTGTCTGCTGCTTTCTCGTCGTCAGACCGATATCCCTCCTTTCACTGGTGACTTTGTGTTTGAGGCCACAAATGTTACAAAGCTGTCATTAAGTTGAAGTTATCACACAATCCTCGCTCAAGCTGCTCACTCGCTCTGTTTCATTACAGAAACAGAATTACATTACAATTACATTACTTTCATTACAGTGTGCTCCTTAGCACTGGGAGCTCCCTCTGCTGTCCATAAGGTGCCTCTGCGCACCAGCCATTTCAAACCCAGCCTCCAGTATTTGGGCCACGCCTCCTAATTTGCATACACTCCTCAATCCTCAATCCTCAAATGCCCAATCCTAAATCCCCAAATCCCCAATCCTCAATCCTAAATGGCTAAATGATTAAATGCCCAATCCTAAATACCCAAATTCCCAATCCTAAATCCCCAAATGCCCAATCCTAAATCCTAAATGGCTAAATGACCAAATGCCCAACCCTAAATAGAAAATGCCCAATCCTAAATACAAAATGCGCTCTCCTAAATACCAAATGCCCAATCCTAAATACCAAATTAATTTTCGACTTGGACTTTAAATTTCAAATTTAGATTTTTAGATTTGGTTTAAGGCTTTTAGTTTTAGACTTTTAGTTTATAATCTGACCCAATAAATCCTCCATATTCTTCACTTCCTCCGACAAATCATTTTGTGGTTTCTTTGCTGGCTTTGCCATGGCATCGGTTTTGAGACGTGTATATGATATTAGATTGTTTCGTCTTATAGTTAGCTGTTGGTTAACTCTACCCAGGCTACGAGTAAAATATGCCTTAAAGCAGGTCACACTCTTCTCTTCTCTGGCAGGTATGGGTAGGGCTGTGTGTACCGACCCCAACACGAAACTTACAGAGTGTGGTTCTAGTGGCTAGGGGGCTGCTCAGGTAGCAGCGGCAATAGAATTTGTCCAGTTAAGAGGTGTTCTACCACTGAAATAATTTTAGAGACATTATTTGAAGGTCGAAAAACTACATGGTATTGCTTTAATGCAGGCAATTTTTTTTTCTGTTTAACAAGTTAAAAATATTGAACACAATTAACGCACGGGTGGAGTTAGGGTTGGCCACCCCACTCACAACAGCTATTATTTAATTTTTTTGGGACAAGAATTGCATTAATTTAGATGCAGAACTTATATTCGACCACATCAAATGGGAGACTTTTCAGATATGCTCTCCAACTTCACCTCAGTGCTAGTCAAACAAGTGCGAGAAAGGTACAGGTGACAAGGAGCTTCAGTAGAACAACAGTGAACTGCGGTCAGATGAGATGTCGTCAGGCCATAAGTCAGTAAAAAAAAATTTTACTGTCCTGTCAGCCATTATACTGAGCTCGTAGCATGTGCTCTCCAGTTGCACACACAAATGCGCTGGCGCCGGCTGTAGCCTGTAACATTTCATATCAAAGCGTGGAAGAAACAACGAACATGCAATGTCATAGTTATGCCATCAGTGGACTCATGAAGTTACCAAAAAGGTCAATTCAACCAAGTCTATGTTTAAGGAGTCGGCCACATACAATAACACCACAGACCTCCAAGAGTACCCAGAGACTGTCACTGCCTACATCACCAAGTGTAATGATTATGTAACAGTCACAGTCTGGGCCAACCAGAAGCCATGGATGACAGGGGAGGTCTACAGACTCCCGAAGACGCGGAATGCTGCCTTCAGAGCTGGAGATGAGGTGGGCCTGAGGACTGCCAGGGCCAACCTGTCCCGCGGCATCAGAGAGGCTAAGAGACAGCACTCCAGGAGGATATCCCATCAATTCAGCGATAGCAGAAACACTAGGGGATACAGACCATTATGGACTTCAAGCCCCCACCGCAGACCTGTGACAGCAACATCTCCCTGCTGAACGAGCTGAACACCTTTGCTCGCTTTGAAGCACAAAATAGCACCATGGCACAGAAGACTCCACCTCCTCCTCGACCAGATGATGACACTGTCCCCGGACAGCGTGAGGAGATCCTTCAGCAGGATCAGTGCATGCAAAGCTCCGGGTCCTGACAACATTCCTGGGTGTGTACTGAGAGACTGTGCAGTTGAACTCACTGATGTCTTCACAAGTCAGGCTGTTGTCCCCACATGCTTCAAAGCTACCAGCATCATTCCAGTCCCAAAGAAGCCGTCTCCATCCTGCTTCAATGACTACCATCCAGTTGCACTTACCCCCATTCTCACGAAGTGCTTTGAACGGCTAGTCATGCACCACATCAAGTCCCCCATCTCCTCTGACCATCAACGTTGTGACTGTGGAGAGATTGAGCAGCACCAAGTTCCTTGGTGTGCACATCACAGAGGAATGCACAGCAGCATCTTTACTTCCTTCACAAACTGAAAAGAGCCAGAGCCCTGGCCAACATCAGGTGCACCTTCTACAGAGGCACCATCGAGAGCATCCTGACTAGCTGCATCACTGTGTGGTATGGAGCCTGCAACGCATCCTGCCGGAAGACTCTGCAACGCATAGTGAGAGCAGCTGATAAGATCATTTGTGTCTCTCTCCCCTCCCTCCAGGACATTTATGGAACCCGTCTCACCCGTAAAGCCCTCTGCATTGCAGGTGATCCCACACACCCGTCACACAGCTTCTTCCTTCAGGCTGTCAGGAAGCTGAACTCCCACCCATCTTTGACCCCCCCCCCCCCCATGCCCCCCCACCAACTCCCACAAACAATCTGGGACCTGCACCAGACACTTTGTACAGTATTAGTCACTACCTCATTCAGCATTGACACTTTAACCAGACTAAATAAGCTCTTTTGCACTACAGTCATTGTATCTGCACTGTTTACTTCACTGGTTTGCACTCTATCTGTCATGTGCCTTGTGCTGCTTTACTTATCTTTCTTTTTTACATGACCTATTTGCGTATTTGTATAGTTGTACTTTATATTTTATTATCTGTATTTAATGTTCTACTGTTAGTGTTATCTGTTCGCACCAAGGGTCTGAGAGTAACACAATTCCAGTTCTCTGTGTGTATGTACTGTACATGTGGAAGAATTGACAATAAAGCAGACTTAACTTGACTTGATTTCATTCTAAAGTTACTGATAAATATTCATTTATCGACTTAAGTCGACTCATTCTCATGCACCTTTGTTGTCCCCAATTCTTTACACCATGTCTTTGCATCTCAAATAATTTATTACTTGCCATATAGCCAGACATGTTAGTGTTTTTTAAATCCTGTAAATATTATAAGTGAGTGCAAAGATTTAAATCTCAAATGAAAATCAAAATTGTGAAATTCTTGTGAATTTGCAGAGAAAATGTATTAATTAATTGTCATAAATCATGACATAACACAAAGAATTAATCATCCTAAAAAGGCAGCATATAATTATTATTATTGTTATTTTTTTTTATTGTTGAGTACATTTGTAAGTAAATATTCTGGAAACTGCTTACTCCGCTACATGGAAACAAGTTATCAGGGCCGGCCCACGGCATAGGCGGTATAGGCAAATGCTAAGGGCGCCACTCATCCATAAGGGCGCCAGAATGAGTGAACGAGTGATTTTTTTTTTTTTTTTTTTTACATATATTTTTTTTAATAATTAATAGGCTACTATTTAAAAACCATTAATTCAAAATACTACCAAATAAAGCAAAAAAAAAAAAGTCTGGCTCTTCAATCTTCCCCCGCCCATCGAGTGCTTGAAGTGCGTCAGAAACAGAGCGCGCGCGATCAGTTGTTGGTAATTTGTTGTGTAGCGTGCCCGACGCCGCATCCAATGTTGACAGCACTGCTTTTGTTAACACACAGCTCGTAGAAACGGGCCTGGCAGCTCGCGCCAGTTCTAGACACGGTGAAAGTTTCCTGATTGTGACGGAAGGCCGAATTTACATGACACATTATATATGAGCAGTGTTGGGAAGGTTACTTTGGAAATGTAATAGGTTACAGATTACACGTTACCCTGTTTAAAATGTAATAGTAGTGTAACTTTTTCAATTACTTTATTAAAGTAATGTAACTAATTACTTTTGAGTACTTTTTGATTACTTTTCTAAATTTGTGAAAATTAAAGAATAATAAATAAAAGCATATACATCAACTTAAATACAGTTATCTAATAAGCATGTGACGTATTCTGTGTAATAAACTCCTGAAACATTGGTGTTTTTTTTAAACTGCTGTCTCTTTGTATATGATGATAGTTTTCTCAAAATAAGTAAAATGCACATGAAGTGACACAGAGCAGTTCTAGACATTATGTTTATGTGCTCGTGTACTCCTATATTGAGGCAGCAGAGGTTGAAAACACTGCGAGCTTCAGTAGGCCTATATATGTGTAGTAAATGAAACCATGTCTTTGCCATTAATTTACAGGAGGGGCGGACTGGAGAATTGCCACTGGAAAATTCAAACTCATACAAACAAATTCATGGACAAAACTATTTTTTTGTATGGACCTGACATAAAAAAAGGTTTAAATCTTTAATTTGGGGTCATGCAAAATAATTAAAAGTTCTCTCCTGAACTGCACCTTCACTTCCATTTTTCTCTTCAGTTTCTTTATTTTGCCCTGTTATCCATCTCTCTCATGACTTTAATACTCAAGATTGAACAAAACTATACTTTACAATACAATACTCTACAATACTACAATATCTTTATAGAAAAATCCTAATACTGTACACGAGTCATGTTTTTCCCTTACAAAAATTAACCTTGCTTTTATTAGCCTATATAAAAGTAAAATAACCTTGTTTTGTTTTGTTTTTGTTTTTTTGCAAATGGATTTAAATACATTTGTAAAATAATTTTTGGTTACCACATTTAAACATTAGTAACCATTTTCTCTGGATTTATAGTTATATAAAATATTAAAATGTTAATTTTCGTAAGGGTTGTGTTGTTGTCTGTCGTAGCTCCCCTTAAACCTATAAAAAAATCAGAATTTTTTCAGATAAATTCCTACGGTAACATTACAACTGATAATAATGATGTCCTTTTTATAGTATTTTGAGTGATGACTGATGAGCAACGTGCTGCTGCTTGATTAAATAAATAAAAAAAACAAAGACAAAAAAGCATTTTTACAGATGAAACTGACCTGAAACCCTGAACAGTAGTTCTGCTTCTCTGCTCCAGCAATCCACTCTATTCTCTCTCTCTCTCTCTCTCTCTCTCGCATTGATTACTCGGAGTCTGATCCAAACCGTTTGGCGGAGGCGCGGAGAGCGCGCGAGTCATGACTAACACTTCATGACTTATTAGAGATTTAATTATCAAATGGCGGATTCGCAAATGATCACTTTAGTACATTCGGCAGGCAATTATACAATAATGATATTAAATAGTGGGGCAAAATCGGCTGCCAGGCCACGGGGAATTGTTCCGGTTCTCCCGGTGTCCAGTCCGCGCCTGATTTCCACAGACACGCAGAATGTGCAAGTCATATATTGCATTTGTGGGGCTTAATATTCACAGACACTACTCCATGTCATGTTTTGATTCAAGTGTACTGACCTACTTTTGATTTGGTCATCCAAAATGTGGCATATTCCGTCCGCGTTAGGCATTCCGTTTTTATGACTGGATTCTACGAACCAGACTGTGTTTCCGCATCCCGGAAATTATTAGGGCGGTATGTCTCAGAATAGTCAGTGCAATTTGGGAAAGAAATCAGTTAAATCTGTATGTGGATGTGTGTAAATATTCAAATGTAATCCCCTTTGTAACCGTTAAAAAATACATAAGTAACTGTAATTTAATTACTCATTTTTTCATAGTAACTGTAACTAATTACAGTTACAATAATTTTGTAATTAAATTACGTAACGCCGTTACATGTAACTAGTTACTCCCCAACACTGTAAATAAGCATAGTCTGCGATAGATACAGTGCCAAAAAAAAGAGAAGAGGATAAAGACAGAGGTAAAGAGATGTAGTGAAAGAACAATTTATTGCATAGGAGTAAGATACTATAATTTCATGACAGTTATTTTTACCTTAAACTTAATGTTAGCAGATGTTCTGAGTTCTGAGTCCCCAGACTGTGATTTTGTACAATCATGTCAGTTTTAAGACGCATTTTTTATTATCACTTTTTTATTAATGTTTTACTCTACAGTTGTGCAGTTTTGGGGGGATACAGTACAGGCCAAAAGTTTGGAAACATTTCTATTTTTAATGTTTTTGAAAGAAGTTTCTTCTGCTCATCAAGCCTGCATTTATTTGATCAAAAATACAGAAAAAAATGTAATATTGTGATATATTATTACAATTTAAAATAATTTGTTTTCAATTTATTATACTTTAAATTATCATTTATTTCTGTGATGCAAAGCTGAATTTTCAGCATCATTACTCCAGCCTTCAGTGTCACATGTGACATCCGGTCTATCACATGATCCTTTAGAAATCATTCTAATATTCTGATTTATTATGAGTGTTGGAAACAGTTCTGCTGTAATGTGTGTGTGTATATATATATATATATATATATATATATATATATATATATGCTAAATCATGAACACAATGACAGGGTGAAATGGGCTGTGATGCATGGGGCGCCAGGTAAAATCTTCCCTAGGGCAGCAAATTGGTCAGGGCCGGCCCTGCAAGTTATGTCACCTTAATTCCTGGTATTCCTGCACATACATCAGGAAGTTCCCAGCTTTGCAGGCTTTAGGTCGACAAGTTAGTAACACAATAGTATCTCGTGTTAATACATAAAAGCCAAGTTCATTTGCCCTTTGTAAAGATTATATGGATAGTTATGAATGTTTTTTTTTTTTTTTTACCTGGCCTGTTTCTTTCATTTCAAGCCAATTGTTATGCTTATGTAACTTTGTTTAAATAATAAAACATTATATATTAGTGCTGTCAATCGATTAAAAACTTTAACTAGATTAATCACACATTTTTTCTGTGATTAATCGCAATAAAAAAAGAAATGTTTTTGTACGTTTTTAATATATTTTTTAATGTAATAATTTCACAGTTAAATTTAAATACTTGTTTAAATGACATCTTTTTATGAATGAAGGCCAGTATTACTGATATTAATACAGCTACTGATTTTTTTTTTTTTTTTTACATTTATTATTAGGCTTCAAAAATATAACAGTTTTTAATTTAAGTAAACTTAAAACAATGCTAACATAAACCCATAATAAATGTCATGTTTACTCCTGCCCTTCCTGTCTTAACAGTTAGGAAATATACAGAAATTTAATAAAGTTATCAAAGTTATATGCAGTCTGCACTGCATAAACTATAAATTAAATAGTTAATCCTTATTAAAGCTACAAAAGTTATTTAGTCAAGAGCAGCGAGTCATTTTCTCTGTTCCCTTTGTTCTTTAACTTTACTGACAGGAAGCTTTATTGGCTGCTGTCCCTTAAAGAGCAGACAGACACGCGGATCTCACCGTTTATATACTGTCTATGGATCTCGCCTCATTCTCTCACAACTCTTTTTGTTCATTTTAGACTTTATATAAATCATTTAAGATTGCTCTTATGAGGATAATCGACAAAACTGGCACTTTGGGATGTTTATTGTTACTTCAAGCGCTTAAGAGAACTGAATTCTGGAGCCCTGTCTATGCATTGTGTGTGTGTGTGTGTGTGTGTGTGTGTGTGTGTGTGTGTGTGTGTGTGTGTGTGTGTGTGTGTGTGTGCGTGTGTGTGTGTGTGTGCGTGTGTGTGTGTGTGTGTGTGTGTGTGTGTGTGTGTACGTGTGTACGTGTGTATGTGTCACATAAGGGCATTCACAGACAGCGCATTCTCTTTTGTCTTGCCGCGCTTGAAATGTTTAAAAGCATTTAAATGAATAAGAGCGTGATCATATAATGTAAAGCTAGCCAACGGATGGCAGAAAATACGGATGCTGCGTTAATTGCGTTAAATATTTAGACACAAAAATTAATTGCTTGCGTTAACGCGTTAACGTTGACAGCACTAATATATGTAATATTGTCTTCCTGCCATCCTAATTTGACTTTTTTATGTTATGTTCAAAGATGCTGGCCTAGTTAAAGAGTTAAATACGTAAAAATTTCACTTGAGATTCATGACTTTGTCCAAGTTCCCATCTGCTGTGAATAATACGGATCTGAACACTTTCTAAAACCAGTGCTTAGACTGTAATATTTATATATGGCTAGAAAAACTGTACAGTTAAAAAGTGAAAAAATAAAAATCACAACCCCCTTCTCTCTTTTGGCTCCATGGACGAACTCATGTTGTGATAAAAAAAAAACAAAACAAAAGATCCACAACCAACCACTGTGTTCACCTAAAGCAGTTGACTCACTGCCCACAAATATGTTTTGCATTTACTAATTAAACTAAATAAAATGTTTAGATTTGTGCCGACCAATGCTGGGAAGCCAGAATGTTCTTGTCTTGCCATCTATAAACATCTTTATTACACGCTGTTTGCTCACAATTTTGTACACATAAAATCAGATTCTCGGCAACAATGTGTCACCATGCGTTACCATTAGGTTAACATCCTGAGCCTGGCTGACACATATTCACACAGCCGGACGAGGAAGGTTTTACATGTTCAACACTGCAAGCCAGTTCTAATGGGTTTAGACAAGACCAGACTCGCTTTCTGTACTTTTACTGTCTCCACCTTGAATAAAAAAAAAAAAAAACGGATTGTGGTGGAACAGAGTGTTACCTTTATATTAAAGTCATATTGATCGCTGATTTAGAATCAACAGTATGATTCTTCATTTTTGGGTGAATTATTTTAATGTTTTTTACTTTTTGGAGTTGTATATAATATAAGTAAAACTAGGTGTCCTAAAAGTCAGAATGTATCCCTCATGGATGCAGTCAAGACATTAGACAAGTCAAAATCAACCATTTAGTACATTAAGGAGGAAAACGTGTCACAGTTACAGCGTAATGGCAAAAGAATGACAATAATAGTAATAATAATAATAAAATGAATATGGATGCAGGGGGTATAAATGTCAGGCAAAATATCAGCTCAAATACAAGGACACAGTGCTCAAATAGGAGTATTATATCAACAAAACAAAAAGGAAATTCTTATGTGAGCATTTTGATCAATAGTTTCCTGTTAAAAAAAAAAAAAAAAATAACACATCACTTAGGTACCTAACATTTTCATGGTGGCATTTTTTATTTTATTTTACACAACTTCATCATTGTTAAAAAATAGATTTTATTGTGTAGAAATGAGAACAAATGTGTTATATATCGATCATCTGGACTGAAAAGCTGGATGAATTGGAGTTTTTCTTCAGATGTGTTGTGAACATTTTGATTGGAATGTTTTTGCCTTTCGACAAGGAAAGTGTTGAATTTTTGCATAGAGAGAACTGCTGTAAACCTCTAGATGGCATCCGTTTGCTGAAGCACAGCTCACTTGCACAGTCGAGGACTCGTGCAATGCTGGAGGAACCAAGTGAGTTGTCTCATGGATATTGCTATTTGTTAGCTCTAACCTTGTCAAATTTAATGGAGATTGCAGTGAACCGTAGTCCCTTTTCAAAATCACATTTTGTGATAACACAAGTGTTTGCGCTTTCAGGAAATGTGTTTGAATTCAAGCTGACATCTCACACTTTTGGTTGCAGACTTTGCTATCTTGGCAAATCTGAGCATGGTATAAGATGTTGTTGAGATCTCTTATTAAACTATCAAAGAGAAGCGAGATTGCTTAATCAAGCAATATTTGCTCTATATTTAATATCATTGCTGTTTAGGAGCAATCAGGGAGATCTTTTTTCTGAATTGTTTGTGATGATGATTTTTTAGTCAGTTTTCAACAGGTACACTTTTGTACCTTTTAGGTACCAATATGCACTTTTTAGGTACGAATGTGTGCCTTTTAAAAAACGTACCGCCCCAGTGACAGCTTTTGGACCTGTTTTTCTGAGAGTGTAGGATAAATACAAACAGACTCAAATAAGATGCCCTTTGAAAGACAGTAAGAGAAAAATGCTATAAAATGCAGTGTGTATGGATTGGGAGAAATGTCGGATTGCAGACTTTGGTATCTTGACATTAAGATATCTTATGAAACTACAAATGAGACATGCAAGATTCCTTCATCACAAGTTGTCATTCGCTCTCTACTTAATCTCATTGCTGTCTAGGATATCAGATATCAGGGAGATCTCATTCCTGAATCATTTATGACGATCAATATTTAAACTATCATTTGCTCTCAAACGAAGCTCACATTTAAGGGCAGGATACTATTAATGTCATACTTTTTAGTGGCAATATTTGTATTTATTCTTTTGGTGATCATTAGCTCCGATGCTTTACAAAACAGCTGCTTATGAAGTTTCTGATATCTCATGCAATTACAAAGTTTCATGCATAATGAACACCGACACATGACGTTATGCACTTGTCTCATATAGACTGGCGACGGAGCTTCATGCTGTAGCAGGATTTCACAGTCGCAAGACCACACATGTTGGTCTGAGTTTTTTAATTTGGGTGAGCTAGCGTTCCTGTTCATCCGGCAGCCCAGAAGAAGCACGATTCTTCCAAATCTGCTAATTAACGAGGAGGAGGGTGTCAGAGTGTGAGTATCTCTCACAGTTCCTCGCTGTGGAGTCTGCAGGATGGGTGGGGGGAAATGCAGAGGGAACCAGCCGCCACATGCCAATGATGTCATCTCACAGCTCCGCTGTCAGACGGCATGCTGTAGGACATTCGATCTTTGATTCTTATCTCCATTTCAGCCTCCCGTCACAGCATGTTTCTAATCGGGAATCCGTCATTGTCTGACACCTCCTGCTCCCCATCTCCCTCGCCGAGGAGTCGAGCCTTCGCTCCGTGGAGGGCTATCCTTTTGTTTACATAACAATTGCGACATCACCTTTGAGTGGAGTGCCATCCCAGAGTGCCGATGCTTGTTCATAAGCCAGCTTATCTGAAGCGAGATTCAATTAAAAGGAGATAAAAGGGTGTCCTTCAGGATGAGTGGAGATAACGAATTGGAGAGACTCAGCTGACTTGCTTTGGTGCTTAATTAAGGATGACCTCATCGCTAAAAATGGCTCCCGCTTCCCTTGGCGTCATGAGTGGGCCATCAGCAGATTGGAGTACAGGCAGAAAGCCAAGTCTGGCTTCTTTATTCAGCACACACATACACATTCGCTTGCACATACTCGCAAAACACTCGTGGTAATGCAAAGGTGAGGCTGAATGCATTTTGAAGCGGTTTCACAAGGGACAGATAGTTAACGTGTCATGCATATGAACACAAGAACAGTCATATCCAATTCATTCAATGGATGCAATGATTTTTTTTTTTTTTTTATTGTAATTTAGAACAAAGGTTTACATCATCTTTGGTCTCCTACAGTTGGATGTCAGATGAAGTCACTGTGTTTGGAACTTGAGTTCAGGAGAGCTGGTGTCACAATCTTAATATGTGACTGATCATGTGGTGGCCAATTAGCTCATCTGGCATTTAGATCTAAAAGTGCAAGGTTACTAAAGGTCAAAAGCCAAACAGACCAATTTAAGCCTCTTAACGAAATAGAATCTTCTCTCGTTATCAAACTATACAATTTTATTTGCTAGAGCGGAGCTTTCCAACATGTGGGCTGCAAGTAGAGTAATTGCATGAGGGTGTGGACTAGGCTAAATCAATCGGATCTGATTTTTCCCCATCATAATATCAGTTTGAAATATCTCCAATCTTCATTTTTATTTTTAGCGAGGTTAGATACCTCGCTTATTGCTAATTGTGTTGCATTAGTCATTTCTAATGATTTAACTGACAATAGAGTGCTGCAGGAATGAGTCATAAAACCCAGAAATGTTGCAATTAAATTTTTTTATTTTTTACTTCCTGTAACAGCGTCCTGAAGTCAATAGGTTTTTAGTCAAATGTCTAAAATAAGGTTTGTGTTTAACACAAGCTCAAACTATTTTCTTGTTTTATTCTATGACATAAAATACATCAGTAAAACCCTCTAAAAAATGGCTGTCGGGAACATTAAATATCATCACACCAAAGAGATAAACTCATCACTAGGGCTGCAACAAACGATTATTTTTAGTGAGTTATCACTAAATTATAACTGAATGCGGACACTGACACTATTGTAAAGCAGTCTATTGTATAAATTGTTATTGAAATAAGTGTGATGTGACATTGCAGAGCTCCTGCAAACATCCACATCTCTGTGATCTGATGCTTTCTTAACTGCTGTTTTCTCACTGTTTTAATTTTTGTTGAGTATTTATTTTGTTATTAAGGGAAAAGTGTCCGGCTTATATTAAACATATTCATCTAAACACAGCTCTCAGCAGTAGGGCTGCACGATATTGGGAAAAAATGACATTGCGATATTTTATTTTTCTGCGATATATATTGCGATATGAAATCTTATCTAATTTTTTCTTACAAACAAAAATGGGGTGAGCACACTTACATTCTCATTTTAAATGATTTGAACAACGACACCATGTGTCAATTGATTAATATGCGCGAGGTAGAGAGAGCAAGACAGCGCTTGTGTTGTTTGAAGACGGTGAGCGTGCGGCCGGGGCTCTCTCTCTCCCTCTGTCTCTCTCTCTCTCTCCCTCTGTCTCTCTCTCTCTCTCTCGCGCGCGCGCTCTCTCTAGAACTTTCTCGCGCTCTCTCTCTCACGCGCTTTCTCGCGCTCTCTCTCGTGCTCTCTCTCTCTCTCTCTCGCTCTCTCTCGCGCGCTCTCTCTCTCTCTCTGCCCTGTTAAACTGACAGGACTTAAAAACGCATGCAAATGATAAACTTTCACTCCATGATGGTTAAGCTGTGCAATTAATCCGTGAATCACATTCGTCAAGGGCCGGGGAGCAGCTGGCCCGTACAGTTAATGAGTAACGGATCAACTACTACATCCTGCGATGTGACTATGGTGGATTCGTACATCGCGATATTGATGCTTAAACGACACATAGTGCAGCCCTACTCAGCAGTGTTGAGATGTTCACTATCAGTAAACCACTGTTTGTATATCAAACTTCTTTTTACTCCTAAACAAAGAACCAAAATGAAACATGACTTGCCCACAATCTCCTTGTTCAGCTTTGTTTGCACTTCTCATAAGTGTGTCTTCTTCTATTGGATTGTAGCCAGAAGCTACAGCTGAGCTACTGGTCAAACTGTGTTATTGCAGTTCCTTACATTAGGTGATATGAGATCAGATGACTATTTGACAACAAAAATATTTGTTGAAAATGATTAATTGACGTTATCACTAATGTTTACTAAGCATTTCAGCCCTGCTACTTACTAGTCGCTTTCACAGCCTCGTGTCTATAATTACGCTCTTGCAAACATCGCACTCAAACTTTCCAAATGTGGATTTTAAATAAAGAATGATCAAGTCATGCAATCATGATTTAAATTGTTTTTTATCTTTTTAATTCTGGTGATTGTTTTTAGGCTTCAAAATTCATATAATAGTTGTGCCCGTTTGTATAGATTAAAACTAAAATTACCAAACATTACGCATCTGGTTGCATCACTTGCATATATATTTTTAATATCTGGAGCTCTATAATAAAGCAATAATATTCCTGATGCCATTTGCCATGCTGTTTCTCCATGAAAGGGTATTTTCAGTGCTTGTAGCCTTGAAGACAAAATACAGGAACACGTTGAGTGTTGAATCAGATCCCCGTCTTAAACTGATGAATATACAGAACAGCCAGACATCAAATCCTTAAGGGACCAGAAGGGAGCTTTTGCTGACTTTTGCTTATGGCTCTGTAGTTCAGCAGGCTCTGTGCTACACCAGAGTTTACACCAGAGCTGATATATGCAGGGGTCTCATTTATTTGAAGAGAAGATTCCCTATGTTAATTAAAGCTAAGCACAGTCTTTATTTGTTTTGTCATGACTTGTCTAGCCTTGTGTTGTTTTGTCTTGTCTTTTTGTTTAGTTGTTTTGTTTTAAGGTTTTACTTTACAGGGTAAAGCCATCACATTTATTTTCAAGGTTTCACCTCGTTCCTCTCCAGGGAAGGTTTAATCAATACTTCTGTATAAAGCACACTGGCTCAAATCTCATGGTTAGGGCCATTATACAGAATGTGTCTCTACTAATAAATTGAATAGACATAGTGATGTCAGATTAGCAAATGGCCTTAAAATACTGAGCTGCGATCAGTCTCTCTCTCTCTCTCTCTCTCTCTCTCTCTCTCTCTCTCTCTCTCTCTCTCTCTCTGTCATGGTCTCTTAAGGGCATCATGCTCTTTCTGAGTCACTCGTCACTTATTAGCAGGTTGACTAATAGCAGAGACTCCAACTCTTTATTACCTTTTCAGAAATGCAGTTTATCAGAATGTTGATTTTACAGTATGCAAACACAGATATAATGGTAATGATGAAGACTGTATGATGCACCTTAAAAGTATTCATAGTGTAAAATTCATTACATTCATAAGTGCTGTTCCTTAATAATCATAAGAGCAAGCTATTGAGATCTAGTGGTTTATATTACACAGCTTAGTAAATACCTCAATACCTAAGTAAATACTCAAATATTTATTTAGATTTATATTCAATTCATTAAATAAGATGGTCACCAAAAAGTACAGACTTTAATTAAGTTTCCTTTATGATTTAAATAGTCCTTATATTAATTTATTAAGCACTGTTGTATGTGTGCATACGGTCAATATGTAAATCTATATGCATACAAATATATATTTTTAAACTAATCTAGATGTTGAAATTTTAAAATATAACCTGCAAACATTTGAGTATTTTAACACAAATCTCCCATCAAATGTGAATGAGTTATCCAGGTTGAGCTGATGCCAGAGAGGATGTAGTTTAACAAGAATATAGAAGACAACTTTGATAACTCTAATCGTAAAAATATAGCTGCAAGTTGCGATGACTGTCCCAAGTCAAAGGCACCAAGGCCACCCCTTTACCCTCTTGCAGTCTGGTTTTAGGATTACGCCAATAAAAGAGTTAGTCCAGAAAATAGTGTGAATAGTGTGAAACACACACACACACACACGTTTGTTTTTGTGAAAAGTGTGTTCATCCCATAGGCGTTATGGTTTTTATACTGTACAAACTGTATATTCTATGGCCCTACACCAACCCTACACCTAACCCTAACCCTCACAGGAAACTTTGTGCATTTTTTACTTTCTCAAAAAAACTCATTCTGTATGATTTATAAGCGTTTAAAAAAATGGGGACATGGGTTATGTCCTTATAAGTCACCCTCTCCTTGTAATACCTGTGTCATACCCATGTCATTATACAGAGTTGTGTCCTGATATGTCACAAAAACAAGAGCACACACACACACACACACACACACACACACACACACACACACACACACACACACACACAAAGAACAATATATACAATTTTGGTAAAACTTTACAATAAGGTTTCATTTGTTAATATTAGCTATTAGTTCACCTTCAGTTGCTGGTCCCCATTGACTTCCATAATGTAGAAAAAAAAAAAAAAAAAATTATATATATATATATATATATATATATATATATATATAATACATTATTAAATTTTTAAGTTATATCAGTTAATGTACTGTGAATTAACATGAACATTTTTATTAACTAATATAAACAAAGATTAATTGCCCACACAATTGCCCACACAGAAAGCTCTTAGGAAACAGTGTCTCTTCCACAGCGCAGTACGATTTTAAATCTTTTTTTAGTATTGAACAAGGCTGGTGGGACACTGTATATGACAAGTCACGTAACATGATTTGACTGATTTGGATGTTACGTAGAAAGGGCGACAGTGTAACGCATTAAAGGAAAAGAACATTCATATTTTCATATTCACTGGCAAAAATCAAAAACAAAACTAAAAAAAATAAATAATCATTGAGAGCAAGGTTGCCCCCTGGGGTTTTGGGGGCCCTAAGCAACATGCGTACTTTGTATATAGGGAGGATCAGCTCTGGCTGTAATCATTTCTTCTACACAAGGTTTCATGTGTGGGGTTACCAGATATCAAGAGTTAAAATCCTCAAATCAGAGCTTCTCTGTTAAAAAGGATACATTTTATGACCAGTGTTTTGCTTATTGCAATCTGGCAACACTTGTTCTCCATTGCGGAAGCACAGATGATGATCTGAAAACACCAACAAACAAATAAGCTGGAGTTTAGCAATCTCCATGTGAGAGGTTCATCTTAAATGAAAGTTTCATTCAGCCAGTCTGTGTTCTCTCATGAGAGCTCGACTATATTGTTAGTGATTGTGGTTACTGAAAAAATGCACTTACTCAACCGCTGTTTTAATAGAGAAACATTATTGCATTTTGGAATTATTTGAATTACTATTAGGAATTTTACTGTTAAAATACAGTATTTATTGTAAAGACTGGAAATCCTCACAGATACCATTTTTCTCTAAAAAGGAATATAATTGTGAGGATACTACCTTTTTTAGTTTCTTGGACAGAAAAGGAAGATTTGACATTGGTCTGTAATTAACTAGTTATTTGGGTTCTATTTGTTTTTTTTTTTTTGTTTTTTGTTTTTTTATGGAGAGGCTTAATAACAGCCAGTTTGAATGTTTTGGGGATATATCCTAATGACAATGATGAATTAATAATAGGTTCTGGAAGCACTGATTTAACAAGTTTATACAATTCTTCCTTTCCAGTGATAGATAATGAGTGGGACTGTTCCTGAGGGGGTCTATAGTGCACTGTCTGGTGCGATACTGTAGCTGATGGCTGCATGGTTACAATTTTATATGTAGTAATATTAATCTTGGAAATAAAGTATTTCATAAAGTCATTACTGCTGTGCTGTTGAGAAATGTCAACACCTGTTGATGCTTTATTTTTCATTATTTTAGCCACTGTATTGAATAAATACCTGGGGCTATGTTTGTTTTCTTCAAAAAGAGAAGAGAAGTAATCAGATCTAGCAGTTTTTAATGCTCTTCTGTAGGATAGGGTACTTTCTTGCCAAGCAATACAAAATACCTCTAGTTTTGTTTTCCACCAGCTGCGCTCCTATTTCTGGGCTGCTCTCTTTAGGGTGCGAGTTTGCTCATTATACCATGGTGTCAGACTGGTTTCCTTAATCTTCCTTAAGCGTAAAGGAGCAACCGTATCTAAATATAAATGCTAGAAAAGAGAGAGTCCATAGTTTCAGTTACATCATCAAGTTGTTCTGAGTTTTTGGATGTGCTTAAGGAATTGAGATAAAGTAAATTATGATTTCGACAATGAGTAGGACCTGACACATGTTGTCTAACCCCAATAGAGTTCAAAAGGTCTATGAATGCTGATCCCAGTGCATCCTTTTCATTATCAATGTGGATATTAAAATCACCAACAATTAAAACTTTATCTGCAGCCATCACTAACTCGGATATAAAATCAACAAATCCTTTAACAAATTCTGTATGGTGCCCTGGTGGCCTGTATACAGTAGCCAGTTCAAGCATCACAAGCATCACAGATTTATCATTAACACTTGTTTTTCTGGATAATGTTATATGAGACACCATTACTTCAATCGAGTTATACCTGGAGCCCACCCTCTGAGAAATACTGAAAATATTTGTATAATTGTAGCAACACCTCCCCCTTTACCTTTTGGACGTGGCTAATGTTTATAAAAGTAAGTCTTCTGGGGTAGACTGATTTATAATAATGCAATCATCAGGTTTTAGCCAGGTTTCTGTCAAATAGAGCACATCTAGGTTATGTTCAGTGATCACATAATTTGCAAAAAGTGCGCTTCATAGTAAGCTTCATAATTTGTTTATCCGTATTACAAATGTTTTTTATTTGTTGAACATCAATTAAATTGTTACTCTTAAATTGGTTTGGACGTTTTTTGTATTTTCTAGTTCTGAGAACAGACACAGCCTCAATAGTGTGATATCTAGGCGAAAGAGTCTTTATGTGCTGAGAATTAACTGATTTCTGTGACATGAGGTGGCTAGAAGACAGTAAGTTTAGTAGTTTACCTCAGATCTTTAAAATGTATGTAATGTAAACATGCATGTTAAGTGTTTTTAACTCAGTGTGGACCATCAAGTGTTTTCCATGACAAATATGGTATCAGTCACTCAGTATGTACTTTTAAATATTGTTAAAAAGGTTAAATATTTATGAATAAGATTATAAACTTGTTCGTTTCATTGGGAGTGCAGTGTGATTCAGCGCTTTTGAATGGCTTTCGTTTCTGAACTTTCGTTTCTTTGTGATCTGAATGACTTTTTGTTTTGTTGCGTCTAGTGTGTACATACAAATTGCTTGTCGCTGGAATCTTGTCGAGTCTGGTTAGGACACAGTGTAAAAATAATAATCCTTAGAAGAACAATAGGGCCCTGCTCCACGTAGAGGTTGTGACATAATATCTAATTGCTTGTGCTCTTTGTAATGCTAAAGAAAAACACTGCTATTACCATTGCTCTTAGAGTAAAGGTTTAAGTACAATACTATCAATTCTAAGTCCAGCTATGTTTGGTACTACATTTGACATCTACTAAAAAAATTTGCTACATCTTTAAAACTTTTCACGCATTTTGCAAATGCTGTTGAATGGGACTTTTCTTGTGTTTGTGAATCCTAATGTGCCATTCAGAATTCAAATGATGCTGAGGCTTTTTTTATGTAACATCCTTATGTAACATCTTTTTTTACACTTATTTTTGCAGTTGATATTATATGACATGAATTTATTAGTGTCTAACCTTAGAATACCTATTGTAAAACATCTCTGCTTATAAATGTTGCACGGTTCCCTGAGAGGGAAAGAAACAATGCAAGCTGAGAATACAACTGTCCTCAGCCACAAAGTATTCCTAATGGTAATGGGCCATATACTTAAAACCTAACACAGAGGAGACAGCCTAAGCATGGCAAATGGAACTATCCACAGACAGCAACTAACTTCTGATAAGTCTGCTATAAGTGGGCCGCCTACCAAATACCCTCTATCACAGCGGAGGCACCACCATGCTAAGCAAAAAGGGAACCTCAGGGGGACCCGTCTACTTAGAGTGGAAGGGGGCAACAGCCAGCACTAAGAAGAGTTAGTAATAGAGTGCCGACTATCAGCACGTCTCTTCTCAGTCACCTTTCTGAGATCCCCTTTACTCTCCTTAGTGTCACGTCTCCTACATGCTCTACTCCTGGAAGATGGAGGAGCACGAGTGGCCATGCTAGTCTTCTGGTCCTGTCTGCAATCCTCAGATCTGAATAGACCTGCCCCCTCAGAGGTTTTGGGAGATGATCTAGTTTGGCTAGGGAAGTACCTCTTAAAGGCTGCAGACTGTGCCTTCACCTCCTTTAATTTTTTGACCACTGCCTCACAGTATGTGCCAAAAAGCAAGAGCGGAGCATCAAGAAGAAAGTTCTTCATAACTTCATGACATCATACTGCTCAGAAAATTAAAATGGCTAGATTATTGAGACTAATTGAGATTATTGTTTATGTTGTTGGGGCATAAAAAAAAAGAAAAAAAAAGAGTGAATGGATCTTTAGATGCATAATATGCAAACAACATGTAAAAGTGAATTTTGCATCTGATGCCCCATTTAAGAAAGTGAACCTGTGGTAGAACGCAATATTAACTTTAAATGCACACAAATACTCAGGAGATCATGTTGGCAAGAAATATTCTTGATTAGGCAAATAAAATACTTGTGCGTTGTGTCCAATGCACTGTGAACTTTTTTTACATAGCCAAAGGAAAGCGTATGGAACAGCTGCTGTTGTGCTTCTATTCTTCTTGTACACTTTAGTGAATGTAGTTGGACTTTACTGAACTTGCATTGATCTTCAGTGAGTGTAAAACCAGCAAATGTCAGTGGACATTAATAAGACAGAGAGCATTGCTTCAGGAGATGAAAGAAAGAACTGGATGCCATAGCGGCATTGTTTGAGAACAAACGACCTGTTCTTTGCACTCCCAGCTATTGTTTTGGCCACACTGTTGTTACGGAAACATATGAGGGACTTAATCCACTTAGATTAAGTGCCCTAACTAGAGTTTTAAACAGAGTTATGTTTGCAATACAGCGATTCCTCCAAATCGAAACGTTAATTTTAACGCGTCAGCCAGAATTACGCAGTTCCTGAACCAGATAATTGTGATTGCAGTTTGGTTTTTATTTTTATTAGACTGCAAACATGGCATGGCACAGTAATTCAGCATTATGGTGACATATAAAACTGCAAAGCTTTTACAGCAGGAGGAAGATGCATGAGTCCAGATGCTTTAAATGACTTGCATGGCTCCCATCATGGGCCAGAGTGGAGAAATGAGAAAAATACTTGTTCCAGCCTCTCTCCTTCAGTTCAGCATGATTTGCTTCCTCCCTGCCTTCTCTAGCAAGAGGTCACCTAACATCTGCGACAAGGTTTTAATCACTGTGTTAACTCAACTTTACGCAATATGTTTCTCCAGTAATAGAATGTCTCCACTAATCTCAACTGGCTGTTCACGGTTTCTGTTTATATCGACATATTCGTCTGAGAGGTAGCAGCCACTTAACAGGATCCTGGGAAGATCACAAGTACTCCCTGATACTGTCGAGAGACCACACATGCTGTAACGAGGCAGTTTCATTGTGCACTTTTTCTGACCTCCATCCTTTTCTATCCAAACCGACTGAAGTTGGCACTGCCATTATACTTTTTACAGTCTGAAGTATGCAAAGTGTTCATAACCAATGTTGCAATCATTGAGGCTACATGTTTGCATTGGTTTTGTTAGGAAACGCCCAGGAAAACTGTCAAACTGTAATTCCTCAACACGAGTCTTGAGTCAAATGTTTTGCGTAAACCACATTTCTACTCTGAAAATATGAGTAACCATTTTACTTAATACTTAAAACACAGATGCTCTTAGAAAGTTTTCATACCCTTGGTTCATAATATTGTGTGTTAAGCATCAATGACTGCTTGTGACATACTGTATATGTCACAGTTATGAGTCTCTCAGTTGGGTGGATCCCACTGTGGTTGAACCCAAATGTCTACTGAATGATAAACAACCAAATCATTTTTGTCATGACCAGTGTGCTGTCAAAGTATGACAAAAGACTACAGACTGCCATTGATTCTCATTACACAGCTCACGATTAGGCTAGATAACTAAGGTCAGATTTTTTAACAGCTTGCACCAGCGCAAACTCTCTTTTGGCATAAAAAAAAAAAAAACACAACAACACAATACTGTCAGGATGTACTGAAAACACTTAGTGATGAAAAGGCATGGATGCAGTTATATTTGTGGCTAATCTTACTTCATATACATTTGCAGGAGTTTTCTTTTCAGATGCAACATTTTTGAGAGAAAAGTATTTAAAAGAAGTATGCAAGGTCATTTACTAAGGTTTGTGGTAGCTAATTTATTTAAGTGATTTCTGTAAAGTCACTGGACTGATGCTGCCATGTGATTGTGTTGCAACTCAATTTATTGATTTATGATGTATTATTGATTTAATAGTGATTGTTGAATTCAGTAACCAATCCTAATCACCAATCCAGGCCTCATGACCTGCCTGTTTTTGTGCCTGAATAGGTCTTTCTGGATTTCAAACTTAATTTCGTTAACAAAATATTAATTTTGTGAATGTTCTGTAGCTAATATGATTTTTGTGCATTAATGTGAATATTTTGTGGATGATTGTATTTCATGATACAGAAAGCCTTATATCACGAGATGTAGGCTAAACTTACTGCTAGATTGCTAGAATAAAAGTCTGTACTGCTAGATTCGTAGTATTAATACATTTGAAATTTCAAGAAAAAAAAATTGTGAGATATGAGTTCTGATCAAAAAGATAAAATCTAAGTTGTGAGACATAATTTCAGAATCGTGCATTATAAACTTGCTATTTTGAATAAAAATATAAGTATCTTAATTGAGAGACGTTAGCTTACAATTGAGATATAAACTTGGAATTGTAAGAAATACAGTTAGTATTGTGAGATAAAAAATTGAATTAATTAATATATTCAATCATTCATTTATTCATTCATTTTTTTTTTCAGTGAAGGAATTTGGAATCAACAAAGTTGTTGTCTATTAACCCCAGACTTGCTTGACAGCTATGATTTCTCCACTAGTGTATTTCTAAATTAAAACTTTTTCCTTGCGATTTTGCTAACACAGTCCAACCAGCTGTAGATGGCACATTTCTGATTTACTCTGAATCTAAAACTGAAACATTCAAACACTTCAGATATAGCATGTGTAGAAATGTGAACTTTACTCACAGTTCTCATAGCCCAGTGATAAATCTGTGTCTCCTCTGCTCTTAATGAATGAAAGCAGACTGCTTGCATGGACATGGTGTTCCTGCCTGCAGAACCCCTGGCAAGGAGAGAGTGTTAACCAGTAGGGGTTAGCTGAGGTAATGTCTGTCCTGCCAGGCTGTACTTTAGCACAGCTGGAGTATTGGTATGGCTGTGAATACAGAGAGAAATGTGGAACACACAAAGACATTTAAAAGATCCCCTCAGAAGGTCAAATGTGTCTATACTAGAAGGTAAGCATGCTAGATTGCAGGGCCAGATAGCATGATGTTCAGTACCACAAAAAAATAAATAAATAAATAAACTAATAAATAATTAAACTCTTGCCGTATCATATAAACCAATCCTCTTCAGCAAAGATACACTCACATATAGAGTGTCAGCCAATATTGTCTACAAAATGTGTATATAAATGTGTCTCCAAAAACATCATGATCAGCACTTATTGTAGGTTGCATTTTGTTTAGACTATTATAACGTTGGCTAACACAATATTGAAAACTGAAGTTTCTTACTCATTGAATATTGGCCATTTTCAACCCAGGCTCACTGTAAACACTCTCCCTGTATTTTTGAATGAACTCTAAAGGCTTCCAAACAGCAACATCTTTTATTCCTTTCCATGGAAATTATGATTACAGGGGCATATTATTGGTTAATAAAGACTTATTTTCGCACAGATCCTTGCACAATACTATGCTATGACCTCAAAATGCTTTTACAACAGTGCATGATTTGTAAACAAATACATTTTGATATTTGCATCACATAACCCGTTGCATATGTTTGGCTTTTCTCATGTAATAAACTTGCTCAGAAGTGCACCCTGTACAGCATTGTACTGTAGAGTGGTCAGATCCTGTGAAACATGAATCATGACAATCGACAATGCTCAAAGTTCTTTAAAAGCAAGCTTAAATGTAATTGTTGCTTCAGCAGATGAGTTTTTAATCTCACATGTGCTTTTGTTAACAGTATTAGTTTAGTTTAGGTTTACAGCGGTTACAGTAATTTTAGACACAATAGAGTGGTAACCTTATAATGGGTCGACCGTCTCAGTCAAAGTCAAAGCTTTGATTTACAGAACATTATTAGCACAATAAGGAGTTCATAGGAAAATGCAACATTGCAGTGTTGGCGAGTTTTTAACATTTACATTTACATTTATGCATTAAGCAGACAGTTTTATCCAAAGCGACTTTCAGGTTATAATTTTTTTTTTTTTACCAGTATGTTAAAATATATATAAAGCATGAGTTTGAGGAAAAATGTGTATGCTCACTTGACATTTGACATTATTGGCTGTTATTATTATAATTACTCTCATTAATCGCTGTAAATATGGAAACGTATGTTTCTGCAAACCTTTCTCAAATCCAGCCAAGAGTTGCATAATAAGGCAATGTGCGTCAAAACTCAAAACTAACATTAAGACTATGTAGTGTTGACCATTTCACAAACAGCCAAATGAGAGTGAGTAGCACTTCAAGAGCATGCATTGCCATGTATGAACTCACAAAAACATCAAGTATTTTAAACTGCTGTGCAGATCTCACAATATTAGTCAAAAATATATATATATATATATATATATATGCAACATATTTTACCTTTTAGGGGTTCAACAGCTTGAGCAGTTCACTCAGAGGGATACATTTGCACCTTCTTAAGGTTATTAGTACCTTAGACTAGCATTATGTACCCTTGAGGTGTTATTTTGCACTATTGCGGTACTTTTATGATCCCTTTAGGGGTAAAGAAGGTACAAGTGTTCTTCTGAGGGTTCTGCCCAGTGACAAGCTGTTATACCCCTAAAGGTCAAATTTGTGCACATTATTTTCTGAGAGTACAGGAAGGCTTCTGTCAAACCTCCTGAAACAGCCCACCTTTAAGTGCCCACACTCTTCCGTATGGACATACAAAAATCCGGAAACATGTGACACACACAACTTTGATGTCCACACATGCGAGCCCATGAGATTCGCTGTGTGCAGTGAATGCAATTGCGGTGGTAGAAATTTTTGTACCAGAGACCTGAGCTTTACATTGAGATTCTGACTCTGTCAAACCCAATGTTAGATCTCCAAGCGCAGACTGCAGATTCTCAGTCTGGACGGTAATTGCTCCACTGTGTAAATGTAAGTCGTGTCAGATATAGCATGCACGTCTCAGCTCTAATTCGTCCAGGTCTTAAGCACCAAAGCAGATGTGGGTGATCATTTTGGACGTGTGCATAGATTTCCCTTCTAGGGCTTGTTGACTTCTTTTTACAGATTTTTCCCTTTAGGATTGCTGGAGTATGTGATAATTACTAGCAAACCCCTGAAACAGCCCCACAGGTGGCAGCTTTCCACCCTCCCAGTCATGGACCGGACTATTGATTTATTCGGATTATCAAAACATACAAAGATAGCAATTCGAGCCAAACCTCATACGGAAACATCAAAAAGAGTTTTCCTCCCCCTGCCTTCTTCCGTACCTATCAAAGCCTCGTATTTCCCTTCACTATTGAGCATTCTCTTCGATTAAAGCTGTCAGGGGGCCTGTGAAATCTTGCTCCACTCATGCATTCCATGCATTTTTGTGTCAAGGTTAGGGTAATGGACCGAGAGCCTGGCAGTGTAATACAGATAGTCAATCTTAAGCACTTTTTGACCTTATGTCACTGCTAATAGTGTGAAGAAACAAACTGAACAGGTCTCACACGGTTCCCAGACAATCCCGGTCTGCTTGTTTTCTGGCAGTTGTATGTGTTTCAGAGCAAGACCGTTCTAAAAGAGTCACTTAGCTAATCATGGCCCATGCGGTAAGTGAGACACTTCCGTGTGTGCATGGCATCGCTATACAGTACTTCAGTACAATTAATGTTTAACACAAAACAGGTGACCTCTTCTGGGTGCGTGGGTTCAAGCAAACGGAACATAACTGCAAAGATGTTCCATAAATTCTTCCTATATAATTCAGGCCAGGGCCACACAAAATCTTAACAGCTCATGTTTACACAGGTCAAGAGCCTGAGGACAGTACTGGCTGCTCTCGAACAAAGGCAATGCTTTAGTTTTTGGTTTTGGTTTTTTCTAACCAAATATATGTGTACATGTCCAGTGTGGTTCTGCTGGATTTATAGATTCGTAGAATAACCTCAACTGAAAGATTGCAGTTATAATTGAATGTAATGTGGCACTGTAGGGTATTTGTATATATATATATATATATATATATATATATATATATATATATATTTAAAAATATATATACTTTTATACTTTAAGTGTATCATTATATGAGCAAGCACAAATAAGGCTCTATTTGTGCAAGCCGTTAAATTTGTAGTTAATAATTTAATGGAATTAAACTGGTAAACATGGTAAAAGCACTTATTTTCAAACAGTGATTTATCAAGGTTTATAAGACATTAAATTTATAAATACAAATCAAACCAAACCAAACCCCAAATGCATGATATTAAGGGTATGTTTGATGATGCTTTGATAATACTAACTAACTAACTAACTAACTAAATGCATACATTAATAAATTGACCTGCAGTGCTTACCAGTGTTATATTACTATTATTGATATACTGTTATAGTTTTTGTTAATTCATAATTTGGTTATTCTATGCTATTGTTTTTATTATTATTTTTATTTTTGTTTTTATTTTTATTTTATTTTTTGGTCTTTAGTAATTTTACCTTCTGATAAACTACAACAATTTACCTCTATATATATATATATATATATATATATATATATATATATATATATATATATATATATATATATATATATATATATATATATATATATATATATATACTTATTTTCTCTTGGTTTCTTGCTTTATACTATATGAGCTCAAAGCACTTTTACCATTGTGTATGATTTGTAGATTAATACATTTTGAAGTTTGCATCTCATAACCAGCTGCATATGTGTGGCTTTTCTGATGAAGTAATCTTGCTCGTTACCTCACCCGGTACAGCATTGCACTTGTGATGTGAAGCACTCGGGTATGACTTCACTGAAACCCAAGTCACTACTAAAGACTCAAAGACAAATGGCATGGTTGCTTTAGCAGATGTGTTTTTATCTCATGTTTGTTTTTGTTTAGTTTTTTCCTCTATCGGATAGGTTTAATGTAGGTGGCATGTTATTTTTAAACACAATGGAGCATTAACCTTACCAGACATTTCACTTTGAACTTCCCTTATATGTACAAGAAGCAATGTAATCAAATGTTGCCAGATTCACGTTCTGTATCTGATAAAGCTGAACATACTATTAGCGTCACTGAGTGGACATTTCACTTTTAGTGTTGCTAAACATGCAAGAATAAAGGTCACACCATTTTGCAGAACTTTTTGCCACAGAAATGTTTTTGAAATTAGGTTGGCTTGTTTTTGTTTGATATGTAATGTGTATACTGTATATTCATGCACATTTTGTATAGCATAGCCTATACTAGCTCTCGTAGCCTTCAATTTGCACATACTTAGGGGACAACATTAGGCAGAATGTGTAATAACACTTCATCATGCCTCACACAACCTTTCAGCATATGGAACACTGGAATATTTACTATGCTTTGTTTTGACGGTCAACTTCAAGGGAGGTACAAGAGAAACACTGTATCATACAGAACATGGGCCTCTTGGATGAGAGGAAACTATGCATTCATTTAGGGTCATTCCATCGTTGGGATTATTATTTAACACAGAACCTCTGCGTTCATACATGTACTCGGTGTGGACTTACCATTCCATTGTTTTCCATTTCATGACTATCAAAAATATTCAGAACTGCTTCTTTAGACATGGGGGCCACAAAGTGAAAGCAAAGGGTTTTGAGACCTTATAAAAAAACGTCTTGGCTTGGGCACACTTAAGGTGTTGGAATACGAGCGAGAACCTTTCCTCCTTGTATACAGTGTGCTTTCTGGGAAAGTGGCTAAATCATTCGTTTGCCCAATCCTCCCTTTCTAGACCTCCCCTCTGTTGCCCATTTTTTACTGTACCCTTGGGAAGCACAATGCAGACACCTTCTGCCTTTTTTTATGTATTTTAAAACATGTTAAAAACTGATGTGAGCCTACGACGCATGTTCATCTAGCTTCAGAGTTGCTCAAATTGGAAGTGTCAAATGTTGTTTTTGAAGCGTTTTTTTTTCGCTTTGCCTCTTAGGTCATGCTGGAAACTGATTTTAGCAAATGACTGTTATTAATATTTCACCAAAAGCTGACTTTTGTTGTTTGTTAAACTGCTCTTCACAGGAAATACATCACATTTATTTATTCAGTGGAGCACGCAAGCAAATGTTCAACTGAATATTCATACTCATGTTATAAAACCAAACTGAATGGTGAGTGAAAATAACTTTGAAGTAAAACATTTCAAAAACAAAAAAGTTAAGTCATTGACACCAAAGGTTCTTGTGTTCCTGCTGAATTGCCACACCAAATAACTTAGAAGATTGAAATGTAACATACTGTACAAGTCATTGGGAATACTGTTATTATGCATTTTGTCATTTTTCAAATTGGGATGTGCAATATGTATCATCTTGTATTTTAATATTGTTTTAACTATGTGAAGATGTTTTAACGATATGATGTCACCTGAAATTATTGATTACTGTATGACATTCACTATGCAAAAATTAAACAAAAACTTGCCTTGAAAGTCAACTTATTTTATTTCAACTATTTGCCAATACATAAATTCTCATTTTGGTACTTAAAGAACTAAAATAACTAAAACTGAAATGTAAATTATAAGAACTATACAAACTACAAAAAATGGTGATAAGATCAAAGTCAAAGTCATCAAAGTGATAAGATAAATAAATAAATGATCAATCAATCAATTAATAAAATAAAATAAAAACTAACTCTAAATATTAATACAAAAATATAATAGTATATCAATGATATTACAAAAGCATTGATAATCTGTTCATACCAGGCTTTTTTTTTTTTTTTAAATTGTCTTTGATCTTTCAAGCTGTTTGATGCCATTCAGCGGGTGTTGCACTGCATCGGTCCTTGAGAAGTTTAATAAAAAGCTCATCCATTAAAAAAAAGTGTCTCACACGGCTCTGGCGTGTGAACAAAGGCCTACTGTAGTGAATCGATGTGTTATTGTAAGAAAAATATCCATATTCAAAACTTAATAATCAGTTTAATATAGCTTGCACTCACAGTTGTAAATTGTCATAGGGGAATGACGTATGAGGTCAGATTTGCGTATGTGCCACTCAAAAGTGACGCACGCGGAAACTCAGCAGAGTGATCAAAACAAAACAATGGTCACTTATTAGAAGTACAAAACAACGATTTGTAAAGAAGAATGTCATAGGATTTCTATATTAGTCAAGAGGGGACTGGTTTTCCTTTGCTGAAGTAAGGAAACTTTGCTGCCTTTTCTCTTGTTAACAAACATTAGTTTTCACGAGACTCACCAGCACATGCTCAATGGTGACCTTATACGTAATTCCCCCGGTACTGCTTCCATTTAACAACAGTGAGCACAAGCTAGATTAAAGTGATTAAGTTTTGAATATGGATATTTTTCTTACAAAAACCTTTGTCCCCCCCCCCCCCAGACCCATGTGATACACTTTTTTTTTAATGGATGTGCTTTTTAATAAACTTCTCATGGTCAAATAGAGTGCAAAACCCACTGAGTGGCATCAAGCAGCTTGAAAGATCAAAGACAATTTTTAAAATAACTCTGACTGGATTCCGATAAAAGAAGAAAGTCATATACACCTAGGATGACTTCAATGGGAGTAATTTATAGTCTAATTTAAATTTTTGGGTGAACTAACCCTTTAAAATAAATGTCATCCTGTCTGTTTCTGTGTTTTTCAGGAGAGGTTCTGAGCCTCATGGATGATCTTTTCTCGGGTCTGGGCTCATCATGTGTGGTAGCAGGACGCAGAAGTGGAGAACATCCTCACAGTATGATCTACTCTCTCATTTTCAAGTGCCTGGAGCCGGACAGCCTATATAAGTAAGAGCCACAGCAAACATGGACGTTCAACAAAGATTGTAAAAGTTGCTTTGTTATATGTTAGTACATGAAAAAGTGAGTTGCTTTTCGGGATATTAAAATGATTATTGCTATACCAGCCTAAAGGAATAGTTCAGCCAAAAAAACAAAAAACAAAAACAAAAAAAAACAACTTAAACTTAAAACCCTCAGGCCATCCATGATGTAAATGACTTTGCTTCTTCATCAGAAAAAGATTTGGAGAAATGTATCATTCCATCACTTGCTCACCAATGGATGCTCTGCAGTGAATGCGTGCCATTAGAATGAGAGTCCAAACAGCTGATAAAAATCACAATAATCCACACCACTCCAGTCTAGGCATTTAATAGACAGAGCCATAGATCACTGACAAGCTACGCAATATCATGTTCATTATCGCAGATGAATCGCCTGCGATAATGAATGCGATATTGCGTAGCTTGTCAGTGATCTATGGCTCTGTCTATTAAATGCCTCTCCATTTGAAAGCAGGTGATGGCGATTTACCGCTAATCAGGGAACCGGCTTTCCTGATGAAATGCGAGTGACAATCACATGCGATATATTGCCCATCCCTAATCCAGTCCATCAGTTAATATTTTGTGAAGCTAAAAGCCATTTGTAAAAAAAAAAGTATTTAAATTAAGAGAAATAAAGATTTCTCTCCTGATTCAGATAAGACCACTTTTTCACTAGAGTATACAATATTATGAAGCAACGGTTTGTAGTTAAATACTTCTTAATGATGGATATGTTTCTTACAAATTATGCAATGTCTGGCTTCATGTGACGTCAGTTGATGGACTGGAGTGCTATGGATTACTTGTGGATTATTGTGATGCTTTTATCAGCTGTTTGAACTCTCATTCTGACAGCACCCATTTACTGCAGATACAATAGTGAGCAAGTGATGCAATGCTACAAACTCATACACATCTATATCTTGCATTGGCTGCGGGTGAGTACATTTTCTGATTTTTTTTTTTTATTCAGAGACAACTATATCTAAGAGGTAGTTTTTACTGAGAAGTGTGACATTATTCAAACACTGGATCCCATTCACTAACGTCTCAGGTTACGAATGTAACCATGGTTCCCTGAGTAGGGAACGAGACACTGCGTCCTCTAGGGGGCACTATGGGGAACACCTTGTCATGACCCATGTCTGAAGCATACATTGAAAAAACACCAACTTGTTGGCCGGCGACAGCCTCGGACACCACTACCGGTGCGATAAACAGGCACCAGGAGAACACGTCATTCTCTTCTTCGTCTGAAGCTTGTGTCCGAAGCATGGCAGAGCGCTAGAGGACGCAGTGTCTCGTTCCCTACTCAGGGAACCATGTTTACATTCGTAACCTGAGACATTCTCTTTCAAGGGAACTTCAAACTTCGTCCTCTAGGGGGGTGCTATGGGGAACAGTATACCCGTATACCCACGCTGCCATGCTGAGGGGAGTGCAGGCCAGAATCATGGCAAACACTAAGTACCAACTCTACCATTCCCATGGGAGTTGCCCCTGGGACGTATAGACGGCTGTATGTGACAGTACCCCTTATGGCCAAAGGCCTAAGCTACATACCCAACTAAATTGTTAGGGCCTCGGCCCAGGGTAGAGCTGAAGGCTTGGAATCAGGAAAGATTCCTTTAAAGCGATATGGCTAAGAACCTAGCGTTTTCCACAGTGTGGATTTCAGAAAGTGTGCAAAGACTTCATGTGCACACTTACCATAGCATGGATTTTCAAATACTGTTCTAAGGAGGGGCTCTCATGGCACTCTGACAGAGCAGCTCATAGATGGAATGGTGCATCTCAAAACAGTATGTTTGAGAGTCATCAACTTGATCTGTGGAAATAATACTGGAGCGCTCTGGGGAAAAAACAGAGAACTCAGTGTCATATGAGAGGAGAACTCTGAGCTCAGAGCAGTGCGCTCATAGGCGGCCCTTCTTAGAAAAGGGGAGTGCTGCTAAACTACCACGAGAATCGCCCAAATAACCCCATATGTTGAGGGAAGCAATGCTTGAAGAGTATAAACAAATACACACTGGCTGAATGGAGCCCAAGGAACCAAGGTCTAATCATCTCAAGAAAGGGAATGAGGCGGAGTGCATAACCCTTACTGTACAGGATTTCAGAAAGTGCACAAAGTGTTTATGTGGACACTGACCACCATGTGGTCTTCAGAAAGTACACAGAGCTTAGCATGTGTACCTAAAGGTTCCTGAGCGTCGCAGAAGTGCTGAACCGCACGGGAGAGGCAAGCTCAAATTTTACAAACCTCTGGCGAGGGGAGCATCACCTGAGGCAGTATATACAAGAAGACTTCTGTAACTGCCACCTCCACTTCCCGCTGGATGCAACAGCACAACTAAGCGGCCAGGAGACCCCTCAGGTTGACCTGGCCGGACATCCATGAAATTCCCTGCAGTGCTGTGCCAGGCCTGGTGATCAAGGAGGCTCCCGCAGAAACCTGTGATCTCAGATGCCTAATACCGGAACATGAAGCCCGATGGCTGGTGCTGGTGAGTGTTTAGTAAACACTGTAACTGATCACTGCAAAGGAAACTCACAGAGTTTATTAGTAGACACATAACCACTAGCAATTTAATACACGTAAGTATATACAGAAAGGGTTACATACTCACCCACCCTCCTGCGCTGTAGCCCTGCTCAAGGGGTGCTCCTTTTAGTCCGGACCATCAGTAAGGTGGTTGCTATGAACAGAACCAGCTAAAAACATTATAGGTCCAGCATAGGAGACTGTTATGCGAGAGGGGAGGAGCGCGAGTCGCGACACTGGCCTTCTGTGCCCATCTTTGATCCTCAGATTGAGACAGGCCAGTACCCCTATGTTGTTCGGGCTCAGACCTGGACCTTCATGGAACGAAGGATCTGAAAGCAGCGGAGCTTGCCTTCATCTACCTGAACTACTCGATCACCGTCTCAATGGAAATACCGAAAGGTTCAGAAGGCGAAACCTGAGCATTGAGAAGAAAGCCTTTTCTTTCCTCCCGATGTCTGCCAGGTTCATCCACAGATGTCTCTCCGCTACCACCATGGCCGCCATAGTCCTGCCCATGGTGGAGGTGGCCTACTTGGTAGCATGGAGAGAGACCTGTGGTGTGGCGCAGCTCGGCTACCTGATCAGGAGAAAGGCCCTCGCCTCTATCCAGGTCTCTTAGCAGATCAGTTTGATATGCTTGAAGCACCACCATCATGTTAATAAAGCCACAGACTGACCTGCTGCATATGCCTTGTCATTTAAGCTAGATGTATTTCTTGAAGGGGCTTAGATGGCAAGGAGGGAGATTAAGAGAGGATGTCTCCCCAGCAGAAAGAAAGTTCTTTCTACAGGGTGCATCCTCTCATAGCTGTTTTCGCTGTTTTGCAGGCCAGGGGGTACCCACGGGACTGCACTCTACTCCCCCCCTCCCTCCGAGGGGGGGGGGGGTGCTCACGGTTACCTGCGGGAACCTGGGGGTAGGACAGACGAAGCGAGAGAAAAGGAGATGGAAGGATGAGGAGCAACAGAGACGAGAGAGGGGAGAAAGAAAAAAAATTTGGTTCCCAGACGCACTGCCGCTCGGCCCTCCACCAGCTGGGTGATCTCCTCCGCGGTGCCTGGTGGTGGCACTGGATGGCCCTCGGCGGACGGCATGGCACTCCTCCGCCGCCCGGTGGACGACGATGGCTCCTCCGGTTTTGGGCAGCCGGCAGGAGTCCCCTGTTCCCTGCTCCTCCACGTTCAGGTGGACGGCAGCAGGCCCTGGCTCTCTGGCGAACGGCTGCAACTCCTCCGCTCCCTCATGGATGGCAGCCGCCCCTCCACATTGCGGGCGGCCGGCAGCGAGCTCGTCCGTCCCCGGCAACTCACTCCAGCCCACCGCCTCGAGCGTCCATGGCGGCACACTTCCTTGCCCTGCTCGATGGCTCCGCGGATTCAGCAGCGTGTCCCTCCTTCTCCCAGGCCTCGGCACCAGTGTAACAGCAAAACTTCACAATCATCGGGAAGAAGGAGGCGGGAACCGGCGGACAATCACAATGAAACTTTAATTACAAAATAAACACGAAACCCTCCCGGATGACTGCCGTGCACAAACAAAATCAAAACACAAAATAAATCCAGGCCTGGTCCTCTCTTGTCTTTCACGATCGTCGCTCCAGTTTTATATCCTTCCATCTCCTCCGTGGGACTCGAGACCGATGGGTCGAGCAGGTGTTGCTCATTTCCAATAACTCCACCGGCCTTGCTCCATTCCCACGGCTCTCGGCCCCGCCCCACTCGCCACAGCTGCCTTTTTTCCTTTTTTTCCTTGGGAAAGAGAGACGAACAAGAGCGGAGATTTTTCCTTGAAAAAACGCTCACAACGAATAAGACTCCAATCTTCCAGGTACTACAAGTTATCTTGACCAGTACTACTTATATGCTTAACTAGTCACTCTGCTATTGTTAGCTGTGATCTTTAAATGCAAAGCTTTCTCAAAGAAACAGAAAAAAACGGTTCCTAACAAACATTGAGCCATACAATGCTGAGACAAAAAAACATTTTAAAATCTTATGTTTATTATGTTAAATTCATGACAGTGTACAAAAAAGGTCCTGGCAACAAGACAAACAGTCCTACAATAATACCACAGGATCGTTATTAATATCAAAGTCCTCCAGTTTCATTTTATAGTAAATAAAGTTAATAAGATGACAGCAGCTACATTCCAATGAACCCAGCAAGAATGCGGCGTTGTGATATGGAAGACATGTAAGTAGCTCCGGCCTCAAAAACCCGGATGAGCGTGTGTTATTCCTTGTTGCTAAAGATGACAGTTGTTATCAGAGAAAAACACACCTTAGAATGCTGCAACTGACCAATCAGAATCAAGTATTCCAGAGAGCCATGTAAAAAAGCAAGATAATAATAATAAAAACTGCATATAACAGCCTTTGTAAGTGATTGGTAGAATTTTAAAACTAATACGAAACCTGACCGGTAGCCTGTCTTGAGATGATATAATTGGGCTGATGTGAACATATTTCTTAGCTCTATTAAACATGATGGCTGCTGTATTTTGAACCAACGGGAGCTTACTAATCGAACCAGCAGGTAGAACCATGAGTAGCAGATTACAATAATCTAGACTAATCCACTCATAATACTTTCTTATGTTTTGACTTTTTCCTTTTTTTCCTTGGAAAAGAGAGACGAACAAGAGCGGAGATTTTTCCTTGAAAAAACGCTCACCATGCACGCAGATTGCCTCCTCAAAGACATCGGGTGTCAAATAACGCCAACACGGATGCACACATTGTCTAAACGCTTGCTAGTAGTCACTATGATAGACAGAGAAAGATTGCTCTAACCAGTTCTTTCAGATGCATGCTTCAAACAGAACTGTCAGTGAAGACGAAGAATAGAATGACGTGTTCTCCCGGTGCTTGTTATTGTTGTGCGGGTAGTGACGTCAGAGGCTGTCGCCGGCCAACAAGTTGGTGTTTTTTCAATGTATGCTTCAGACACGGGTCACGGCGAGGTGTTCCCCATAGCGCCCCCTAGAGGACGCAGTTCGAAGTTACCTTGAAAGGGAACCATGAATTTGTGCATATGAACAAACACAGATACAAATAAACACAGATACTAACACAAGTACAGCTGGCTTGTGAGATCTGGTCTGTATAAAAGGTGTTTATTGTGTTTGATCTAGTTTTGAGGATGGCACACTAGTTTCTAGAGGATCCTACTTTAGAGAATGTCACACATTTACTGAGAGTGACAAAAGGCTGTAAAAGGCTGAACTCTGTCGCTCATTCATAATACTCCAAATTAATTATTATTAGAGCAAGGTTAAGAACAAATCCATTTATGAATCCATCCATTCACTTGTTTTAGGGTACTATTTATTTATTTAAGAGAAGTCCCTGTGCATTTAAATGATCCACATAATTATAAGTTATTATTAAATCACTTCCTTCTGATTATATTTTCCCAATAAATTTTTCTTTAATTTGTGATGGAACATTGATTCAATGATGTTGCAGAAAATAATTTTAAGTAGGCCTGTGCAAATAATACTGTTGTTGTGACTCCATAGATTCTGTTGATTCTAATTCATTAAGACAGATAAAATTGTTAGCTCAGTAATAATGTTTTTAATACTGTCGTTGCCATTTTGGTTTCATTTGTCTTTGGTTTAAATTTGGCTTTGAGGATACTCACAGTTCGGCAATGAAGACGTGGAGACTGGAGGAAAAGCAAGAACAAGCTCTGCTGTGTCAATGTCTTTCCATTTTCATCATAAGCAAGTGTGACTCGACAAAAATATTTGCTCTGGTGGCGTGGCGTTGCTGTGCCACATCCTGTTTTTTGGTGCTCATTCAAGGCAGGTTGTGATTTGTTTGGAATATTGTTTGGAACATTTCTCTTGTCTTTCTTTTCATGGAGGATAACCACAGCTGAGTCTTATTAACACCAGTGCACTGACTCCAAGTTTTGCAATGGAGAATAACAAGATTACATTGAATCAGTCTAATTTGAGAATGATCCTCATCTGTCTGATTTTAGTCAAATGATAACAAAACATAATTTGAGTACACACCACAAGAATGTGAGAATACTTGATTACATATATTACATTTCCTGTTAATGATGCTTTTGGAAAACGTAACCCTGATCTTTAATGCACTTAATGTGACAGAAGTGCCCAGAGATGATACACACAATATTTCATCATTTTCTAAATCTTTGCGTAATAATCTAGGAAGACAATTCCAGAGTTTAGGAGCCAGGTCAATAATGGCTCTACCTCATTTTGTGAATTTGAAAAATCTGGGTACTATAAATAGTACAGAAATTTGTGACAGTAGTGAGTGTGATGCATTACGTAAGGGCTGTTATCACAGAATAAACCCCTTCAGGGTGTTGCTAGACCCTGATCACCGTGACATGGTTTATTCTGCATAATTACACGGCTCTGTGGAATACTTGATTCTGATTGTTCAATCGCGCCATCCAGCGGTATGTTATTCCCAGTTAACAACCACCAAAATGAATAACACTCCACTCTTCCAGGTACTACAAGTTATCTTGACCAGTACTACTTATAAGCTTAACTAGTCACTCTGCTATTGTTAGCTGTGATCTTTAAATGCAAAGCTTTCTCAAAGAAACAGAAAAAACGGTTCCTAACAAACATTGAGCCATACAATGCTGAGACAAAAAAACATTTTAAAATCTTATGTTTATTATGTTAAATTCATGACAGTGTACAAAAAAGGTCCTGGCAACAAGACAAACAGTCCTACAATAATACCACAGGATCGTTATTAATATCAAAGTCCTCCAGTTTCATTTTATAGTAAATAAAGTTAATAAGATGACAGCAGCTACATTCCAATGAACCCAGCAAGAATGCGGCGTTGTGATATGGAAGACATGTAAGTAGCTCCGGCCTCAAAAACCCGGATGAGCGTGTGTTATTCCTTGTTGCTAAAGATGACAGTTGTTATCGGAGAAAAACACACCTTAGAATGCTGCAACTGACCAATCAGAATCAAGTATTCCAGAGAGCCATGCAATAAAGCAAGATAATAATAATAAAAACTGCATATAACAGCCTTTGTAAGTGATTGGTAGAATTTTAAAACTAATACGAAAACTGACCGGTAGCCTGTCTTGAGATGATATAATTGGGCTGATGTGAACATATTTCTTAGCTCTATTAAACACGATGGCTGCTGTATTTTGAACCAACGGGAGCTTACTAATCGAACCAGCAGGTAGAACCATGAGTAGCAGATTACAATAATCTAGACTAATCCACTCATAATACTTACTTGTGTTTTGACTTATGTCACTACCTGGAGAACAGAGCTGGCTTTTGTTCATTAAATGAGTTTTATAAAAGACCAAAAGTGAGAATGATATTGAGGATTGATTAGAGATTAAAACAATATTTATTCTGAAGAAAACACAAATGTAGACTGCAGCTGTAGTCTCTGACCTGCAAGTGAGGAATCAGGACAAATGTGATACATTCAGTCTGGATGCTTTGGAAGGACAAATCCTTCCAACACCGACCTGAATGGTCCTAAGACCATCGGAAAGGAAATTGATGTGGTTTGGATATGGTGTTTAAAGTTCATCAAGTGTGGTATTAGCCATTGATATTTCTCTAAGTTGTTTATACAGCTCTGTTTTGGAGAGGACCCAGACAGGTAATAAAATAGCTTTTTGTTTGTTGGGACTCTCATGTCAGAACATGGTTTTCTCATGAACATGATGAACCGCAGGAGAGTCAAATTAAATTTGTGTGCCACCTTCTTCCAGACTTTCTGTAGAGGAAGAGGGGTTCAAGAACATTGTGTACATTTTAGTTATTTCCTAAATGTTGTGTGATTTTCCATCTCATTGCCACCTTGGTCCCTCACCAATGTTTCCCAGGCTTTTGGGTTCATTTAAAGGAATTTTTCAATCAGAAAAGAACATTTTGTCATTATTTATGTCATTATTTACATTATTAATTTTAGCAGATGCCTTTATTCAAAGCAATTGTTCTTCTTAACTACTTATGCTGCACACAGATTCCAGAAATGCATTAATGCTACCAATTATAAATATATAAAATATACACTCCTTCTTGCAGGTTTTATGAAGGTAAATTGAAGATTTTTCAAAGACCCTTTTAAAAATAAATTTTAATAAAATAAATTAAAGGGGATGGAATACATCAATGTGTTCTCTAAATGTAAATGTCTAGGGAGAACATAAAACATAATTAATATAATTTCACAGAAAATTCAACTTCCAAACCACTCTCCATTAATTTTTATTCATTTTTAAGCATTTAGCTTCCATGTTTTTGTCTTGTTTTCCAGAGCAAATATTTAAACATTCTTAAAAATCAAGATGCATTTATCTCCTCTGCATAAACCTGAACGAGTGGATGAATGTGCCACCTTATGTATGTATGGAGGAGTGGCATAGCATGCAAAATCCCCTCACCAAATTCCATTGGCCTTTTCTCCTAAACTCAGAGGTGATTGGGGAACTTTGTTCCCTCCAACAGGAAACGTATTGGTTATGTATGTAACCCTTGTTCCATGAAGGAGGGAACAGAGAAGTCACATCAGTGACAGACAAATTGGTATGTCACTTAGAGAGACCAATCTAGTTTGAGTGTAAATTAAACAAGCCAATGGACATTGGCACGTAATGTTTGCATCCAGCTTTCATTGGTCTCTCTCAATGTCATCTGTCACCAACAAATTGGGATCCCTACCAAAGTACCAAGAATGCTGCCACTTCCAGTGTCCTGTGTGAGCCTCCTGTTCACCTTTTTGTTGTAGGCTGTGGCTTGCAAAAGAAGACCAGTCCCTGTTGTCATAGCACTACCCACTAGGTGAAACTGGATAACATTGGGAAAACTTACCCGAACCACTTGGGAAAGGAATGTTGTGGAAGCCCCATCCTTCATGAATGAGGTTTTGGAAGCACTTTAACATATGAACAACCATTTAGGTGCATACGAAGATTTAAGGTGATTATAACCAACTTGGAAATGGAAGAAGTCTGCCAGGGAAAACATGGGCTCTGAGGCTATACTGTGGATATTACACATATGGGATCAATTAAGTCTCTACATATGGAACCCAGCCCTCTACCGGTTCTCAATGATTCATTGAGTGAGGGCCTGATGCTGGAAATTCTGCCACATCTGTTTGCCGAGGGGATGGAGGAGCTTGACAAGGTCTACAGAACAGACACTCTGGAGTGGTTTTAGCAAGCCAACACTAAACCAGGGCCTCGCAGTGCCTCGACCCATTTGAGGTGAAAACACAGGAGGATACCAGCTCTACATGAAGGCTATAGAATCTAGTGAATATGTTGGGGTCACCCAGCCTGCAGCTCTACAAATATCTGTCAGCACCCAGGAGGATGCAACACTGCTAGTAAAGTGAGCTTGCAACCTGAGCGGGCAGGGCACACCATGTGCATGAAAGCCAGGGTAATGGCATTGTTACGAATGAAAGGGCCAATCTCTATTTAAAGAGTATTTCACAGAAAACCCATTCATAATAAACAGGGAGCCAATCAACAGACTCCCTGGAGTTCCCGCTCTCACTCCCAAGGCTTCAAAACACCAAACACACTCTTTAAAGTGAAAGAGTAAATTTATTAAACAGAGGTAAATAAGGAGCAAAAACTTCAGAAGGGGGAAAAGCCAAAATAAATAACAAAACAGAGCTAACTCATTTTAAACATACTAACCTAGAAAAATAAACAAAAAGAAAATACAAAAGCTTCCCTCCCTAATTATCATAACCAGGAGAAAACTAATAATAAATAAAAAAGGCACCCACCTCCCTACCATGCTCCAATTAGATAAGGATCAGGATTTAACAAAAAAAAATCCTAACTTAACAAAAGATAGTGGTTTACCTCAAAGGTCTCATAGCAATCATTTCACAAACACTATGGGCATCATGCTACATAAACAACATATTTGTCTTTAATTCGAGGAAGCCATGAGAGCGGGGAGCCATAGATTCATGGTTCAGGAGACTTAAATACAGCGCCAATCACTCCAGTCACCAATCAGGTCACTCATTAGCAGTTCCACCTGTGAGTCATTACAGTGAAAGTAGCAAAAGAAAAAGAAAGAACACACCAGGGAAAACTGGACCACAAATACACATCTTCCCCATGAACCACACAAAATACCACACTCCCACGTAACAGGCATCCACAATTCAGTGGGCCATTCTCTGCTTACAGATGGCCTTTCCCTACTGCTGGCTTCCGTAACAGACTAGTAGCCAATCTTGAGCTAATCAAATCTCACCTAGAACTTCCGTGTCCCATCCAGGGACCAGACATAAAGTTTTCAGAGGTCTGGACCACAGATAAGTCAGAGTAATCTGCCAAGGAGGGTTTGTCATGAGGAGCTTTAAGAGCGGGCCAATAAGGTGCCACGAGCAGGACCTGCTCCTCATCCTATGAATGGAGTCTCCAGTCTCTTGGGAGCATAGCTCGTGACAGCTCGTCAGCCATATGTTTGAGCAGACCTTGACAGTTGTGACATGCGGAAGGAGCACAGACCACCTTGTCAGTTGTTATCTGTTTGGAACAGCACGTGCTTGCCTCATAAGCACCCTTTGAGACAGTTCAATGCAAAGCACACTGCAAACAATTCTAGGCAATTGATGTGCCAATGCAGTTGGGGGTCCGTCCATACCCCCATCACCGCGTGTCCATTGTAAGTGGCCCCTCAAGTGGTGGTTGAGGCATCTTTGTAAACCACAGCATGCCTGGAGACCTGATCTAGGGTACCCCCTACCCAGACAGTGCACATTTCCTCTGTGAGGGGTGTTGACTGTGTGTGTGACAGAATCCAACTCCACACCGAGAAAAAATATCCTATGCTTTGGGGAGAGTTTGCTCTTTTCCCAGTTGACCAGAAGGCATGCAGAAGTGCAAAAGCACCGAGTCCCTGTGTGCACACAATTGATCCCAAGACTGAGCCAGTATGAGCTGAGCATCAAGGTAGTTGAGAATGCGAAAACCCTGTTCTCTCAGGGGAACAAGGGCAGCCTCTGCAACTCAGGTGAAGACACAGGGTGACAGGGACAGCCTAGAGGGCAGGACCTTGTACTGATATGGTCGTCTTTCAATCGCAGTAAACAAGAGTAAACAAGAATGATCTGTGGTGTGGAAGGATCAACATACAAAGTATGCATCCTTCAGGTCGATAAGTGCAAACCAATCTCGGGGAAGGATGCAACTGAAGATGCATTTTTTGCATCAACATCTAGAACAGTAACCGGTGAAGGTCAAGACACACAGATCCAAGATTGGTCATAACCCACCGCCTTTCTTGGGTACAGTGAAGTAGGGGCTGTAAAACCAACATGCAACAGGAGCACAGACCACCTGGTTCCACAGGTTGGCAGAGGGTGGGTGAGTAAGGCCTTCGTTGACGCTATCGAACAGCCCACTGCTGCCTGCTGGCAATGGAGGAGGATGAGTGTGGTCCAGTGTTGGTCCATCCACAGCTCTCCATACCCTCCCAGGACCCAGGGACAGAGAAAACTGCTCTCTCGTCAAGATTTTCCAGATTCTCCAACCCAGCTCAGAAGGTGCCTTCACCGTCCCCCAAGAACAGCTTCCTCCTTCTCTTGCTCTTCTACCCACCGCCAGGGTTGACCTTAGACGGGAAGGGGGCCTGCTAACGCCCAGCTCCTCAGCACCGCTTGCTTGGGGCTACTGCGGATGCAGCATGGGAGCAGGGGCAGATGCAGGGGGGTGCCCTCAGTAACGAGCAGGCTGGGGCACTGCGGCCGGCAGACGGGTGAAGTCAGCAGCTGCCCACTAGGGCAGGGTGTGCGCCTCAGTCTGCTTCTGTGCATCTGAGAGCTGCTGGGCCAGGCTTTCGACTGCATCACTGAAGAGGCCGGTCTGGGACACAAGGGCATTAAGCAAACGACCTTTGTCAGAGTCCCTCATATCGACCAGACACAACCAGTTTTGGCAATCCTGGACCACTGGGCTGTATAACGCACAGCCCAGATAACGTGCAGTGACCTTCTTCGCTAATAGCATGAGGTCAGTAGTGGTACAGAGTTCTTTGAGAACTTCTGCATCGTGACCACCCTCGTGCAGTTCCCTCAGTGCCTTAGCCTGAAGAACCTGCAGTAACGTGCAAGGCATAGGCAGCATCTCCACAGACCATCGTGACCATCACCCAGCGCCAGGTAACACCTGCATGCAAAAATGCCTGGGTGATACGTTGTCTATAGCTAGACCCACATCGTCTTTACAAAGACATAATGTTGAGTTTGCCACGCAACATCGTCTATAAAAGATGCACCTGTGAATGCTCTTTTTGGGAAAAAGCTGTTTTAGCGTGCTGAAGCACACGGGAGATGGCCGCCTGCAACACAAACAGGGGGGTAGTGCATTCTGATGTGTGCAACCCACATGACATGGGAAAACCACCACCGCTGAAGCGCCATACCGCCAACACAAAGGTCTCTTAAATAGTGCACTGAACTTGTTCAGTCTTCTTCTCTCAATAGAGTAGTCAGGAGCAGAAAAATGTGATCACTCGGCTCTGAAGCAAAAAGCGTTGAACCTGCTGTCTTTTTATACTCACGTTGTGATCAGCGGCAGCTGGATGCAATAATTACATGCCAGAGTGCATTGGCTCGTTTAGTTGATACTAAAAAATTCAAATGATACTACATAATATGAATTTAGTATCAAGTAAAAGTATTTTTATTTTAAATGTTGTTTAGATATTTTTTGTTGGAAAACGACAAATATACTGAGGAAATAATCGGGTTTTTTTTTGTGTGTGTGCAGCATTTAATGCCATGACCTTTTAAGGCCTTCATTTGTGGAAGGGTGAATTAAGACTTTTTAAGAACTGCAGAAAACCTGTCTTGATAGTGACATTGTCTGACGCTGCAATGGTGCCACTTTTTATTTGCATGCAACCAAAGCAGCCTTGTAAGACTAGTAAATATGAAAAAGCAAGCTACTTTTGATATTATCATCTTTGTTTCTGGAAAGATCCTCTCCTTTTGGTTTCAAGCCTTAACACCTCCACCAAACCTCTGTCCTTCGATAAGACCTCAGTTTACACAAAATGTTTAGTTCACAACTGACACCAAAAAGGGTCATCTGTAGTTCATTTCATCAGAAGATGATAACAGTGCTCATGATTCTGTGCTGCATTTCTCTGGCTTTTCAAACAGTATGTGTAGTATTCAGAGTCATAACTCAACACATGATATGTGTGTGTGTGTGTGGTTTATTGAGCTATTGCTTAATTGCTCATTTTTTGCAATGTGCGTGCAATTTCTGCTTGTTAGTGAGGAGAATTTTGGTATTTAGTCATCTGTAAATCAGCCTAACAAACAGGACTTATTTTCAAAATCATGGTTATATTCCAACAATTACTTAACAATCAACCTAAATGAACAGCATAGCATAGTTGAGTCACGAGAGAAAGTGCTGAACTTTGAGAACAGACCATAAAAGAACGATCCTATGAGGGCAGTATAAATCATGGCCACTGACACAGCGATGCATGATAAACCTGGTATGACCCATACTGTGGCTTGAATTATGAGATGCCTGAATTATGCATATACTCTCTGAAGTTTAGGGTCCAAATCTCTGTTTAGCTGTAGATTTGCTAGTGGTAAGGCCAAAACAATCCATAAACTATCTTAGGTACATCTGTCTCCTTAGACACGTTTGATTGCTGTTCTGGTAGATTTCACAGTTTGAGGGAACAATGAAAAACAAACCCTTCAAGCAGAGTGAAATATGTGTTATTTTAGCTATAACGCTCTGGAAGGCAGCCTATTTTGAGACTATGACAAGATCTTTAAATGCTTTCTAATTTCTGTTTTCTAAATGGCTGATATTAAGATTATCATACCGTTTAGGAACACTATAAACATTTTACTTCCAAAATTATTTTTCTTTATGTGTTTGTGCTTCAGAAAAGCCACATGTTTGGTCTCTGAATAAAAAAAACAACAAGATCTAGACTATCAAACAGCCCAGGTGCATATTGTCAAGCTCCTTAAAGCCATATGCCTTTTAGCAGCGATTTAGCAGAGCTTCACTCTGAAAGTATAATTTCAGAGTTAATTATTTTTGGTGCAAAACATATAAGAAAACTTTATGGACTGACTGAAAAGCTTCCACAGAATCCCTGTCTGACACAATAAAATTCAGTAATATTATCAGTTTAACTGCATTGACACTATTGGTCAGATGAGAAAAAAAATTTGAACTGAATTGAGCTGAATAATGACACTAACTTTGCAACATCAAACCTGATATTGAATTGAATCATGTTTAAACTAAATTTATTGACACTGAATATTGACACTATTGCCTTTTGAAGAGCTGCTTTACTTCTGAAATTAAACGTACCATAATTTAGTTTTTTATCTTAACTATCTGTTATTTTTCTGTTTATTAATGTAAAGCTGATTTGAGACAATCTGTTTTAAATTAAGTGCTGTATAAATCAATGTGACCTGACATGTCAGCATCTGTTCCTCTCCCCATCAAACAAATGCAACCATCCTCTGTCTTTCTTAATTTCCATTATCATCCTGCATTATCAAATGATAGAGGTTACTAAGTCAAACATCACTATAACTAAATTCCTCTAACTTAAAGCTCCTGATTAGGGGTGTGTGATATTTATCATCTACGACGATATCGTAATTGTTGTTTAATGATGTGTGAGCTGACTTTATCGAGTATAGTACTCACTTTTGATAAAAAATAAAATAAAAATAAAAAACAAATCCAAAAGCATTCACTGCATGAAGTCTATTAGAATGCCTCTATAATTCCGTTTGCCTTAACCACCACCACTAACAGCAGTCACTGTATAGTGCAAGTATCACTCAGATTTTCCTTTCTTGATCTTGTTCTCAGTTTGTTCTAGAAATATGAGATAAAATTGTGAGCAAATGATGATTTTTGCTGAACTCTACGGAAAATAGCTATATGACTGTTTGTTGAAGATCTCAACAGTGTCTCAATCAGTGCTCTGATTTGCCAAAAACAACTCATTTAACAGCTGAAGGTTCTAGAAATAAAAACAGCCATGATCTGAGAAAAGCCAAATATACAGGAGTAACCAGGGAATGAAGCTGATGCGAGAAAAAAGAGAGATGCTGTACGTGTCAGCCAGCCAGGGGAAGAGAAATGGAGGGGGGGTCGTTCCTGGGGGGGTGAAGGGGAATGTGTGTTTTGCCGGCATGTTTTGACATTCCCAGCGATGAGCCAGACCACTTTGCCTTTGTTCTCCTGGGTGATCTTTATCACTGCCAATTGTTCACAGAGTTCCTTAAACTTGGAATTGGACTTAAATGGCATGAGATATACACAGAGAAGCAAAGATAACTAACATGAAGTAATTTGAAGAAAACTAAGACTAAAATAAATAAATAAATAAAATTAACTTTTAACATCCATGCAATTTTTTTTTTCCATTGCACATAAGTTCCTTAAAGTGGAAAAAGGTTCTTTAGACTGTTAAAATATTCTTCACATTAAGAAAAAATGTTTACTAAATGAACTAAAAAATTGTAATTTTATGGCATCACGATCAAAACCTCCTTTTGGAACCCTAATTTTCATGAGCATAAGGTAGAGTGAGAGCTAATTCAGTATAATGCATAAAATGTCAGTCATTTTTGTGACATCAAAGTTTTGTTTTTAGAACTGTTCACTGAAAGGTTCTTTGGGGAACCAAAAATGCTGTTTTTATGGTATCACTGTGAAAACCTTCATGTGGAACCTTTATTTTAAGAGTGTAAGGTAGATTGAGAGCTAATTTGCAGCATGCAACAACAAAAAACAAAGTACCTTTGGCATCTTTGCAACACCTTAAACAAGCCCAAAACAGCAAATATTCTAGAGTTCCCTGTCTGAAGTCCTTAACCAAACCAAACTACAAATTGTCTGATTAAAAAAAAAAACTACTGGGCGACCATGCAACCACATAATTCAAACAATGTGATTGTTCAAGCCAGTGTTGTTCTGATGAGATTGGCAGTGGATTGTGGCTGGCCTGCATTTGGAGTGATGTCTTTTTGTGAGGTTTAGCAAAGGAATGCTACACTCCTTCAATGAATAACAAGATCAGACAAACTATGCGAGCCATGTATAAACAGACCGTATTACAATCAAAACAATCAGCCGGTGGTTATTGAAATATGGATTTCCAAGCAAAGTAAGAGTCAAAGTGTCGAAAGCGTGCAGTGTAAAAAAAACTTCTTTTTGGAAGCGGGAAAAAGACATTTCTGGCATTCTTCCATTGTCTTATGCATAGTCAGAGAGCATATCCATTTCATCGGATTCATCTGATGGCAGCAGTCCTTGTTATAAAACAAAGCTGGAATGAACTTCGAGTTGGGTGCATGCAATGTAGGTCTACGGTATGACCGCACAACGACATTTCTCAAAATTAAGGAACTGAAATAAATAATCAGAATTTGCTTTTCGACTCAATCTGATGCTGGCACATCGCATGTTAACTTGGACAATCTTTTATGTAAATCTACTTAATTCATGGTTACAGTAGACAACTGTACCAATATTTGGAGCTATTTTGAGGTTATGAGCCACATTTAAGAGCATTTATTATTTAAGCCATAAAATATGAGAGGCTATTGTGAATATAGTCATTGCAAATGGCTATCATTTTTTTGTTGCACCTTCATCTTGGACTATATTCACAATACAGCATTGTCTTGAGTACTCAAGATCTACCAAAATTGTAACATTGTAATACAACCATGTATTACACACAGTTTTTGTATAGCAACACATTTTTTATGCCATAGCTGATCAAAACAATGTGGACACCCTTCTAATTAATGGGTTTGGGTAATCCAGTAACTTCCAGTAATGACATGCAGTGGCATTCTACAAAAATGTGTGCTTTCAGCTTCGTTGCAACAGCTTGGGAATAGTAATTAAAAAAAGGGGCCAAGCACAGGGGCAACATGATAACCAAGCAAGCATTGAGCATGAGACCAACTTCAAAAAGTACTAAACAAAGGCATTTGGAAATTAGTTAAAGCGAAATCCATAACAGTCTGCCAGCATCATCAAATTTGGTGATAATCGCACACATTGTCTAGTTGGGGTTTTAAAAAAGTAGCATTTTTAAGTAAAATCAAAATGGCAGAGGGGACTATGGCATAATTGGTATCTATGTTCTCAGTATGACCAAAATAATCTAGATAAATACCACTCTCATGACAATAGTTAAAATTAATCAAAATTATTTAACATTTATTAAAATTTAAGACAGGTGACACTGTTCAAAAACTTTTTGAGTATCTTCAGTGCATGGTGCCAATGACACATTTTGAGTTTCGCAATGATTCGCCAATGTGTTCATAAAATACAGTATTTTGTGTCATGACTCTAAATGTTTGATGCACCAAATTGCCAAAATGGAGAAATTAGGTGTTGTTCAACTCAATAATTAGCACCGATTCTAAAGAGGCCAGTTTTGGGTTCAGAAAAAAATATATATTTATAACTTGACAGTTTTTGCCATTTTCATGTCTCCTTACCACTAGGGGGCATTGTGTAGAAAGTGTGCATGTACCATTAGATCATAGTTGTCGTGACACACACCAAGTTTGGTTTGAATACACTAAAGCGTTGGGGAGTAATATTCTCTCATCCGATTTGATGTGCTCTTTGTCAAATTTGTTCATGCGTTATTCCACAACGGTTTCACTAATCAACTTGAATTCCACATCTTTTTGTCTCCATGGTCTAAAGATGTTATGGTTCAATTGCATGAAAAATGGAGCAACGGTCTAGAAGTTGTTGTTGTTGTTGTTTTTTGGGGGAGGGGGGAGGGACATAATTAAAAATGTTGGAAAATTATTAATGACCGAAAATAATTTCATAGACTAATAATTTCAAATTATTCAGTTTTGAGCATAATGTGATTGCAACTTTAGACAGCTGATGGCACTAGAGGGATTGAGTTAGAGACCCCAAATCAAATTTGCTGTGGTTAATGTTAAAAGATCTGACTGACTGAATGTTAAAGATCTGACTGTGAATCTGGTAGGGTGGTTGTCGTCAATAACTAGTCTTTCAAGAGCCATTAAGAACAAACTAACAAACATGACATGACGGTTGCACTGGAGTAAGATAATATTTTATAAAGTACTTTTTGAGTTGGGAACATATTTGCAAGTATTATAGGCTTTTTTCTTCTTCTTCCTTTCACCTCTCACAAGTGGAAAGAGTGAAATGGTGCCTGAAGTGGAGAGGTCTACAAGCTCTATAATAGTTAGACCTTATTTAAACCCATATATGGTTACGTGTTTATCCCTGCACAGCATCCATGGAGGCCATATATTTCTCTTAGTTTACTTGCCATACATACAGTATATATTCAGTAAAACAATAGTGCAAGTGCAATAAAATGTAATTTTAATGAAAGTGTATGCAATTAAAATTATTATCCTTACCTATTTTTATCTGATATCTTTTTCTGATCCCATTCTTCTCCCTTCTCCTATCATGTATTAGCAGAGAGAGACATTTAAGATTAGATGTTTATATCTATCTATCTATATATATCTATCTATCTATCTATCTATCTATCTATCTATCTATCTATCTATCTATCTATATATATATATATATATATATATATATATATATATATATATATATATACACACACACATACACTCTCTGGCCACTTTATTAGGTACACCTTGCTAGTACCGGGTTGGACCCCCTTTGGCCTTCAAAACTGCCTTAAAGGGGTCATATGATGCAGTTTCAATTTTTCTTCAGAGATTTTGGTCCATATTGACATGATAGCATCACGCAGTTGCTGCAGATTTGTCGGCTGCACATCCATGATGCGACTCTCCCGTTCCAGCACATCCCAAAGCTGCTCTATTGGATTGAGATCTGGTGACTGTGCAGGCCATTTGAGTAAAGTGAACTTGTCATGTTCAAGAAACCAGTCTGAGATGATTTGAGATTTGTGACATTGTGCATTATCCTGCTGGAAGTAGCCATCAGAAGATGGTACACTGTAGTCATAAAGGGATGGACATGGTCAGCAACAATACTCAGGTAGGCTGTGTCGTTTAAACAATGCTCAGTTGGTACTAAGGGGCCCAAAGTGTGCCAAGAAAAATATCCCCCACACCATTACACCACCACCACCAGCCTGAACCCTTGAGACAAGGCAGGATGGATCCATGGTTTCATGTTCTTTATGCCAAATTCTGACCCTACCATCTGAATGCTGCAGTAGAAATTGAGAGACATCAGACCAGGCAACATTTTTCCAACCTTCTGTTGTCCAGTTTTGGTGAGCCTGTGTGAATTGTAGCCTCTGTTTCCTGTTCTCAGCTGACAGGAGCAGCACCCAGTGTGGTCTTCTGCTGCTGTAGCCCATCTTCAGGTTTCGACATTTTATGCGTTGAGAGATGGTATTCAATAAGGCATTTTCGTCCACGCAAAGTCAAAGTCACCTTTATTTATATAGCGCTTTAAACAAAATACATTGCGTCAAAGCAACTGAACAACATTCATTAGGAAAACAGTGTCAATAATGCAAAAATGATTGTTAAAGTGCATTTATTTGCAATCAAGTCAATGATATCGCTGTAGATGAAGTGTCCCCAACTAAGCAAGCCAGAGGCGACAGCGGCAAGGAACCGAAACTCCATCGGTGACAGAATGGAGAAAAAAACCTTGGGAGAAACCAGGCTCAGTTGGGGGGCCAGTTCTCCTCTGACCAGACGAAACCAGTAGTTCAATTCCAGGCTGCAGCAAAGTCAGATTGTGCAGAAGAATCATCTGTTTCCTGTGGTCCTGTCCTGGTGGTCCTCTGAGACAAGGTCTTTACAGGGGATCTGTATCTGGGGCTCTAGTTGTCCTGATCTCCGCTGTCTTTCAGGGATGTAGAGGTCCTTTCTAGGTGCTGATCCACCATCTGGTCTGGATACGTACTGGATCCGGGTGACTGCAGTGACCCTCTGATCTGGACACAGACTGGATCTGGTGGCCACGGTGACCTCGGAACAAGAGAGAAACAGACAAATATTAGCGTAGATGCCATTCTTCTAATGATGTAGCAAGTACATAGGGTGTTATGGGAAGTGTTTACGGTTCCGGTTTACCTAATTAATGCAGCCTAAAAATCCTTTAACGGATTTGGATATTACGCACGCAACTTCCGCTCACTGAATATTTTCTCTCTTTTGGACCATTCTCTGTTAACCCTAGAGATGGTTGTGCATATAAATCCAAGTAGATCAGCAGCCCACCTGTAACCAACAACCATTCCACTTCAACAAGTCATCCTGACCACATCTAGATGCCTAAATGCATTGACTTACTGCCATGTGATTGGCTTATTAGCAATTTGTGTTACCAGGCAATTGAACAGGTGTACCTAATAAAGTGTGTGTGTATCTGGATAGATAGATAGATAGATAGATAGATAGATAGATAGATAGATAGATAGATAGATAGATAGATAGATAGATAGATAGATAGATAGATAGATAGATAGATATTCTATATATATCTATATTTTGTTTGGTTTCCTCGTGTTCATGGGGCAGGCTGGCAGCTTAAATATGGTTAAGGAAATGTGTAGGGCTGTGCTTTAAAAAAAAACACGTAAGGTCCACATAAGCGTGCATGTAATTTATGATTTTAATAAATATACACTGAATATGTTGTTATTATTATTGTATAATATTGCATAGTGTTTGTGTGTTGTGTTCTGTAGTACAATACACTGACGTGCAAATAGTATCTGCCAGTATTTACTCTAAGTAAAAATAGTCAAAGTCAAGTCAGATTTACTTGTATTGTACTTTTTACAAAATGCATTGTCTGAAAGCAGAACATGCCTAATAGCATTTAACTACTATTTAAAGTTTATGCAAAGAAAATATATAAGTTTCTACACACACTTTTTTTTCTACACAAATATCCTCTGCCTAATAACAATAACTAGGCATAGTCAGTTATACTACACAATGGCCAGTCAAACATAGTTAACTAGTAAGGATCAGTCACCTCAATGACCCGAGTGTTCATGCCAGCTGACGGTGGGCGGTTTCTCCCTGTGATTAGCAGTGGAGCCAGGGTTGTTTAGTGCACATGGTGCTGGGTGGTCTGAGAAAAATGCTGAGCAGCAGTTTTAATGTGTTTTGTATTTGCCAAACGGAACTCCGTCATTAGAAGAAGTGGGAGTCCCATTTAAGCTGCTATTAGCTGTAATGGCCAGGTTTGTGTGTGTGTGTGTGCTTGTCGGGCACGCAATTTCCTAATGTAACAGAATCCACTGGAATCCCTGCACTCCTGTCTGTGTGTTTGTAGTGGTCTGGGGCTCATAAACAAGAACTCCAGAAACACTCTTGCAGGGACACCTTTTCGGTTTTAATGATTTTGTCGCATGATGTCATGTTTATGTTGGCTAAACCCAAAGTTATTTTGTGTTTTTCAGCTCTGTTTGTGCAAAAGTCTGTTTGTGTTTCAGTTACATGGAACTTAGAGATTAGGGAACACACTAAGGCAGAACCTTTCTCACGTCCACCCCATCCTCTCTTCTAGGTTCACTCTGTATGCCGTGGACAGCCGTGGTAGTCGGTCAGATGCGACTTTTGTGTCCGTCCGCACGTCATGTCCGATGGTGGATGACAGCAAAGCAGAAGGTACATTATCATTCTCCTTCACTCCATTCACACGTGTGAATGAACAGAGTGAGCCAAGCGCGCCAGTGAAATGTCATCTTCACACCCATCTGAGGTGGCAGATCTTCATGTCTTGCCTGTTTATGATGACATCATCCATAGTTGCTAGACCATTTAACTTGAACAGAATTCACAGGTCTGGCAGCAGTATGAATTACAAGGAAGTACAGCACTCAAAATCCATGTCAATTTAGAAGTAAGATTTCAGAAAGTTCACTCAAAGGAAAGGAAATAAAGAGCTTACCATGCGAGTCAGAATATGATAATGTGTTAAGAAAGAATTAAAGCATGTTATGAATCCGATAAGTGTGCTTAATTATTTTGGATATGCACTTGTTGTGAACTTTAAATCATAAAATTATATATTTAAAGTACTTCAACATTACAAATGTATAATTACAAATATATTAAAATTCATGACACACAGGTTTAAGTAGAAATTACATTAAAGTATATTTTAGTTTAAAATAAATGCTCGTCAGTACATTCAGCAGTACACTTTAATCATATTTCAAATACAATGGAAGTCATTTTCACATTAAATATAAAGAAATGCACTTAAGTCCAGCTTAAGTGGGAATAATATAAATATAAACTTTAATGCAATTTAAATTGTCTGAAAACATTACATTTAGTTCACACTTAAGCTTTTTACTTTTAAAGTATATAATTATCTATAACTACTCTTTTTAAAAGTATGCTAAAGTGCACTTCTTTTTCACAAGGTTTCACAAACACAAAAAAGACCAGAATCATTTGTCAGTCATTTAAAATGAGCGAAAACATCTGAAAAGATCAGATTTTCTTAGAAAGCTTGTTCTTTGAAAACTTACTGTTCAGATTTGAAAATGTCAGATATGTTCTCCCTTCAAACAGAGATCGCCGACAAAGTTTACAACCTCTATAATGGCTACACCAGTGGAAAGGAGCAACAAACTGCCTACAACACCCTGATGGAGGTCTCCCCACCGCTGCTGTATCGTGTACAGCATCACTATAATTCTCACTATGAGAAGTTTGGAGACTTTGTTTGGAGAAGTGAGGATGAGCTTGGCCCCAGGTGAGGAAGACAATGATCGTACAAAGTAGGGGTGTGCTGATCCGATATTCAGTTTCAATATCGGCTCCGATACTGCCATTTTCTGCTGGATCGGGTATCGGTCTGACGATACAGATCCAAATCTGATGTTCTGCGTATACTATACGGTGTTATTGTTAAGCCAGACGAAAGGCACATACCGATACTGAATATCGGATCGGCACACCCCTATTTAAAACTGTTGAAAGAAAAGGCTCAATAAATTATCCCACAGATATAATACACCATGCATTAAAATATTCTGTGACTGTGTTGCTTCAAGCACATCATTCTGCGCACGGGATGCACATAAGTGCTTTGTGCCACTCGGTTATAGGAGCTTTTCATGTTATAATACTTTTGCGCAATGAAAGATTATTCATAGAGTTTCTAGTTGTCTTATCTATATATATATATATATATATATATATATATATATATATATATATATATATATATATATATATATATACTGTACATTTTAGTATACTTTTAAAACAGTCCTTAATATGGATCATTTAACTTAAAATAATATACTTACTAACAAACTGAATTCAGTTAATTTCAATGTTAATTATAGTATAACAAGTATTGTAATTTGAGTTTACACTAAACTTTAGAGTATTTTTTTATTTTTATTTTTATGCAAAACACAAAGAGGAAGTGTCACTGTCCCTTCCACCGGCCCCTGGTTCAGCTCTGTTCTTGGCTTGCCATCCTAAACTCTCTGTGAATGTTTGTGTAATCTGTTCTCTGGCAGAACCAGCAGGGGAATGAAACAGAGACCACCAATTACAGTTCATTTTCCCTTTTTGGAAGGAACCAATAATCTTTATGAATATCAACACAGACTTTGCAATCGGTTTAAATATTGTAATTTTGGAGCAGTAAATAATGTTTGTCCTAATAAAATGGCATATGTTTCATGAAAATTCTTTTAAAACAACTTTGGGTCATATTGTGTCTTTGGAGAAAAAAAAAAAATATAGTTGTTGAGCAAGAAATTTGGATTGGATGTGTGCACTGTCAAGTTTTCCACTTCTTACCATTTTTTTTACACTAAACTCAATGTCTTTTTTATTTATTTATTTACTTATTTATTTATTTAATAGAACCATTGTTTTCATTGTATATATATATATATATATATATATAATGCTTTTATATTATATATATAATTTATTAAAATAAAAATAAGGATGTTCAAGTCTATAAAAACACAAACAAAAAATATTCAAAATAAGTTTAAGCTAGATGCATATTCATTTCTTTTAAATTTGAATTTCTTTGCATTTGTGATGTTTTGTTTATTTGTGGCATTTTATTATATTGAACTTTGTAAATTTATAAAAAAAAAAGGTTAATCTAGCTAAAATTAAGTAGCTATAATGACCTCATCTGCAACAATTGGTTTTTTTTTTTTTTTTTTTTTGCATGTTAGGTACCATTCCGACTTTCATTTGAAAAGTTTTTTTTTTTGGTTTCTACACAAACTCACCACAGTGATTAAGTCTAACACTAACAGCTCTCTTTCTGGTCACCACAGGAAGGCCCATCTGATCCTGAGACGAATGGATCGGATCAGTCTGTTCTGCCGCTCACTGCTCCGCAGTGGCTTCATCCAAAGCCGAACAGAGAGCGTGCCGTACATGCTGTGTCGTAGTGATGACACGAGACCAGGTGGCACATTATGGCACAGTTCACTTCATGAAACCCGGCTAGCCTGCCTGGAGAAAGTCGTAACAGTGCAACGCAACATATATGGAAAGTCAAAATTACGATGAGACCAGAGATGTTTGGACTCAAACTTCTCTATTTATGGTTGTTCTTTTTCTAAATCTAACTGACTTTGAGACTGTGAGAGGAGGGTTTATTGTTTCCTCTTCTTCTTCTTCTTTTCTTTATTCTTCTTTTCCAAATGCAGAGAGCCTCGGATAAGAAAGATTTATTATTATTATTATTATTATTATTAATAATAATTTGTACTAATATAACTAATATTTATTAGTTTGTATTTATTTATTTATTAATATAACTAATATTTATTAGTTTTTATTTATGTATTTATTTATTTATTTTTACTTGTTTCTTTTTTAAGGACATCAGTTTTGGTCGAAAGACTGAGCTACTGAAGGACTATTTACGAATGTAAGAATTTAACTGCATGGTGCTGCAGAACTTCAAACCAGGTTCCCTTCATTTTGCAAACATATCTCTTGGAATACTTAGCCAAGCAAAACGAGGACATGATCTCTAAGTGGTTTTTCTTCTTTTCTATTCAACCCTTTTTGACATCAATTATATTAATCATATATATATATATATATATATATATATATATATATATATATATATATGATTAAATATATAAAATTAATTGAGAAAACTGAGAATATTGTCAGTCACAGTCATTGCTTTTGAGAACAAGTAAAGTCCTGTCACGTATATAATCTTTAGCCAAAAGAACGTTCCTTTACAGTGTCCAAAGAAATGGAATGGGTTTTGCTGGCCAATGAGACCAATAGATTTCATCAAAGTGAATCATCTAATGCATTTGGCAAAGAGTTGTGGTACAAAAGAAAGCATTGTGCAGAACTATTCTGTAAATGATTGTTTGGGAATAAGGTGTTGTTGAAAAGGCATTTGGAATCGAACAAATGGTAAGAACTAAGCCTCAACACATTTTCAGTAAGTTGTTATATCCCATGCTATATTCATTGTGATAGTTAAATATGCGATTGTAAATACAGTTGTAAATGCAGTATGTAATAAGTGAATTTGTTTTTTTTGTGTCTGTGGGGTTGGAGTGGTGGGGGGGGGGGTCTATTAAATATGTATATAGAATCTCAAGACGTTTTCTCAGTTTTATCTGACAATATGTGAAGAATCAATTAAATTGAGGAAAATCCTGTTATACTACCTCACTGGCTATCTCTATGACATGAATCTATATAGAATGCAGTTGACTTCATCACAAACCTGTTGCAAAACTTTAAGATGCTCAGCATTTAAAAATGTCAGTTAACACAATTTAGGGTTTCTGGGCTTAGAGGTATGGTCTGCAACATCGTCTGTTTGCTCCTTGAACACTGATGACTGTTTGTATTGTTTTGGGATAGTTGTATACAAGTTTCTTGATTGCTCTGAATTGCAAAACTGATTGTCAACGCCAATGAGCCACAGCCATTGAGGGAAAAGTCAAAATGCACAGGGCATGCCAGACAACCAAATACATAATTTATCGGAATAACCTCAGCATGAACACAAAAAATATACACAATTTAACATGCAAAACATAATGTCCTGTGTTAATGCACGATTTTAACATCCACTTGTTGAATCATCTCAGTAAAACTACTACTAAAATAGTCAAATTTCAACAGCAACAGCATATATAATAATAAACATCTGAGAGTTTGGGTATATTTTGCCTACTGTAAATGGTGTGCTCAAACACCCCTGTGGTTGTTTATTTATTTTTTTTACAAATCCAGTTGTTAGATTATATCTCCATTTATTTTGGTTTGTGTACTTGGGGAAAGCAAAAGAGTTGAAGAAATTCCTTAACCAGGTGGACTCTACATGGCAACCTCTTTCTTTGTTCGAACCTCATAAGTTTGTGGCTAGGAGATACTCATCCATCAAAGAGGCCAATGTGAGACTCTTTTAAGCCCAGTAACCACTTGTGAGGAGGTGTTTGGTTGAAGAATCATCACAGCAATGAGGTAAGCAATGTTGTGATTTGTCAGATTACATGAACACGTTCCTAGCAAACCTTTAAGAACTCCAATTGTTTCCTGGTTGAAGTTCAGTATGCCCAAGTATTATGTCCCATTCTAAAGCTAGTTTGAAGCAGTCTTTGTCCACAAACTTCTGTTGCAGCATCAGTGCAAATGCGGATTTAATTTTGCATCCTGCTTTTCTTTTCTCTCTATTAAGTGATCGACTTTGAACTTATCAAATAATTAGTAATACAAAGTGATCAATCTCCTAAATTGAATAACTTAAAGTTTCTCAAGATTAATATATAGATTCAAATACCTACCTACATTTTTAGTACAAATTAATTTAGTTGATCAGCGTTCTTGCTTCAGCAGCCACACAAAGTCTCTGTGTTGAGAGAATACCTTTGCCTTGGATCTACCAGGAACTCCAGACAACACAGGTCCCAGGGTTGCTGAGGCAGTTTAAACCTTCCACCATGTTGAGGTGGTAATCTGAGAAGGGGCTTCGATATTCAAGGAAAATCTTAGGATGTATTCAAGGAGTGGAGAGTGCCATATTTGGAAGCTATTTGTCGATGATTGTGATCATCTGGGACCTTCAGCACTTTCTTTGGTGGTGCTTCTCAGCTGGAAACGGAGGACTGTCTTCTACGGATATAGATATATGGCAGATCAGTGGTTATATCAGACCGTTGTGGTGAAGATATTTACCAGTTGATCTTTGTTCTGACCCTTCTGAAGTATGGTCAGGAGCTTTGGATAGTGACTGAAAGAATGGGATTTTTGGTTCAAGGGACTGAAATAATAAATTTTTTGCAAGGTTAATGGCTAACCCTAGGAGACAGGCCACAAAGCCTGTCATCTGGGAGAAGCTTGGAGTAGCTGCTCTTCTGCATCAAAAGGAGCCAGTTGTGGTGGTTCGGTCATCTGTTCAGGCTTTTTCTTGGATGCCTTCCTGTGGAAGTGTTTCAGGCATGTCAAGTGAAGTCAACTCACCTTTATTTATATAGCGCTTTAAACAAAATACATTGCGTCAAAGCAACTGAACAACATTCATTAGGAAAACAGTGTGTCAATAATGCAAAATGATAGTTAAAGGCAGTTCATCATTGAATTCATTGATGTCATCTCTGTTCAGTTAAATAGTGTCTGTGCATTTATTTGCAATCAAGTCAACGATATCGCTGTAGATGAAGTGACCCCAACTAAGCAAGCTAGAGGCGACAGCGGCAAGGAACCGAAACTCCATCGGTGACAGAATGGAGAAAAAAACCTTGGGAGAAACCAGGCTCAGTTGGGGGGCCAGTTCTCCTCTGACCAGACGAAACCAGTAGTTCAATTCCAGGCTGCAGCAAAGTCAGATTGTGCAGAAGAATCATCTGTTTCTTGTGGTCTTGTCCTGATGGTTTTCTGAGACAAGGTCTTTACAGGGGATCTGTATCTGGGGCTCTAGTTGTCCTGGTCTCCGCTGTCTTTCAGGGCAGTAGAGGTCCTTTCTAGGTGCTGATCCATCATCTGGTCTGGATACGTACTGGATCCGGGTGACTGCAGTGACCCTCTAATCTGGATACAGACTGGATCTGGTGGCTACGGTGACCTCGGAATAAGAGAGAAACAGACAAATATTAGCGTAGATGCCATTCTTCTAATGATGTAGCAAGTACATTGGGTGTTATGTGAAGTGTTCCCGGTTCCGGTTTACCTAATTAATGCAGCCTAAAAATCCTTTAACGGATTTGGATATTAAAAGCATATTAGTATGTTATGTGTAAGCCAGGTTAAAGAGATGGGTCTTTAATCTAGATTTAAACTGCAAGAGTGTGTCTGCCTCCCGAACAATGTTAGGTAGATTATTCCAGAGTTTAGGCACCAAATAGGAAAAGGATCTGCCGCCCGCAGTTGATTTTGATATTCTAGGTATTATCAAATTGCCTGAGTTTTGAGAACGTAGTGGACGTAGAGGATTATAATGTAAAAGGAGCTCATTCAAATACTGAGGTGCTAAACCATTCAGGGCTTTATAAGTAATAAGCAATATTTTAAAATATATACGATGTTTGATAGGGGGCCAGTGCAGTGATGACACGACCGGGCTAATATGGTCATACTTCCTGGTTCTAGTAAGAACTTTTGCTGTTGCATTTTGGACTAGCTGTAGTTGGTTTACTAAGCGTGCAGAACAACCACCCAATAAAGCATTACAATAATCTAACCTTGAGGTCATAAATGCATGGATTAACATTTCTGCATTTGACATTGAGAGCATAGGCCGTAATTAAGATATATTTTTGAGATGGAAAAATGCAGTTTTACAAATGCTAGAAACGTGGCTTTCTAAGGAAAGATTGCGATCAAATAGTACACCTAGGTTACTAACTGATGACGAAGAATTGACAGAGCAACCATCAAGACTAAGACATTGTTCTAGGTTATTACAAGCAGAGTTTTTAGGTCCTATAATTAACACCTCTGTTTTTTCAGAATTTAGCAGTAAGAAATTACTCGTCATCCATTTTTTATATATCGACTATGCATTCCATTAGTTTTTCAAATTGGTGTGTTTCACCGGGCCGTGAAGAAATATAAAGCTGAGTATCATCAGCATAACAGTGAAAGCTAACACCATGTTTCCTGATGATATCTCCCAAGGGTAACATATAAAGCGTGAAGAGTAGCGGCCCTAGTACTGAGCCTTGAGGTACTCCATACTGCACTTGTGATCAATATGATACATCTTCATTCACTGCTACGAACTGATGGTGGTCATATAAGTACAATTTAAACCATGCTAATGCACTTCCATTAATGCCAACAAAGTGTTCAAGTCTATGCAAAAGAATGTTGTGGTCAATTGTGTCAGACTCAGCACTAAGATCCAATAAACTAATAGAGAAATACACCCATGATCAGATGATAAGAGTAGATACTTTGTAACTCTAAGGAGAGCAGTCTCAGTACTATGATACGGTCTAAATCCTGACTGGAAATCCTCACGCCTATACCATTTTTCTCTAAGAAGGAATATAATTGTGAGGATACCACCTTTTCTAGTAACTTGGACAGAAAAGGGAGATTCGAGATTGGTCTATAATTAACTAGTTCTTTGGGGTCAAGTTGTGTTTTTTTGATTAGAGGCTTAATAAAAGCCAGTTTGAAGGTTCTGGGGACATATCCTAATGACAATGAGGAATTAATAATAGTCAGAAGAGGATCTATGACTTCAGGAAGCACCTCTTTTAGGAGCTTAGATGGTATAGGGTCTAACATACATGTTGTTGGTTTAGATGATTTAACAAGTTTATACAATTCTTCCTCTCCGATAGGAGAGAATGAGTGGAACTGTTCCTCAGGGGATCTATAGTGCACTGTCTGATGTGATACTGTAGCTGACAGCTGAATGGTTGCAATTTTATTTCTAATAGTATCGATTTTAGAAGCATGTCCAACTGGGAAGAGACCCCAGGGCAGACCAAGGATGTGCTGGAGGGATGTAACTCCATGACTGGCTCTGTATCTGATGCCACCATCCTGTGTGAAAGAAGCTGTAAGACAAGGATATAAATCTGTGTGTGCAAATTCCACCTCGGAGTAATGACAGTCCTGCTCTGAGGAAGATGAGAGTGGCAAGGAAAAGTGTGGCACTCTCTCCTTCCCCATGGCCTCAGGGATAGTGCTGGCTCCCTAAGGCTTCGGAGACTGCAGAAGTAATTTCCATCTGTTTTTTATTTGGCCTCCCGACCAAACTACAGAATCCTTCAAACTTTTTTTTGACTTGATTAAAAAGGCATCATAGATAAAAACCAGCAGTGACATCACAGTGTGAATAGATTTTTTATGTTTATATCAGATCAGATTATATCAGATCATTGGTAGCCAACTATGATCGCTACAGCTGTGGATTTGTGGTTATAAGTTTCTTGTTAGTTTCTTGTGGTTAGTAGTTTCTTGTTCCCACTGGGCAACTGATGTTGAAAAAACATATATGTCACAAAGTTTGTAGATGGGAAGAAGGAGGTGGGAACCGGCAAACATTTAAATATAAATGAAAGTAAAAGCAGCAGCCCCCCACGGACGACTGCCACATAAAACAACAACATAAAGTCCAGGCCTGGTCCTCTCTCATCTTGCACTGTTGTCACTCCTCCTTTTATCCTTCCGGAGCTCCTCCGTGGGACATGAGACCGGTGAGTGGCTCTGGTGTCACTGATTATCTTTCACTCCATTGACCTCGCTCTGCTCCCATGGCTCTCAACCCACTCCACGCTTCACATACCCACATCACCCCTTGCAGATCGGGGGTACCCACGAGACTGTGCTCTACTTCCCCCCCGGAGACCCCGTCATGGTGGCCGCTGCATACCTGGGGGTAAGGACAGTTGAGGCAAGAGAAAAGGAGACGGAAGGATGAGGAGAGACAAAGACTACAGAGGGGAGAGAGAAAAAGAAAAAAATCTCAATGCTCCTCCGCCTCCTGGTGGACAGCGATGGCTCCTCCTGTTGAGGGCCAGTCCCAAGTTCCCTGCTCCTCCACAATCATGGCGGACGGCAGCAGGCTCCAGCCTACTGGCAACGGTACCAACTCCTCCACTCCCTCTTGGACAGCAGCTACCCCTCTTCGACCCAGGAGCATGGCAGCAAGCACTAAGTCCCCCCTCGTCTTCCATTGCTTCAGCACAACTGCCTCAGGCAGCCACCGGTGGTCTCCACTCCTACATGCTGCCCAATCCACTCAGCACCGCGATCCACCTTTTGAGCATTGAGGTGCTCTCTGACAGTGTGTCCCTCCTTCCTCCTGGGTTTCGGCACCAATGTAACAAAGTTTATAGATCGGGAAGAAGGAGGCAGGAAACGATGAACATTTAAACATAAAACTTTAATAAATAAACAAATGGACCATAAACAACATAAAGTCCAGGCCTGGTCCTCTCTGGTCTTGCACTGTCGTCACTCCACCTTTTATCCTTCTGGAGCTCCTCCGTTGACCTCAGGACCGGTGAGAGGCACAGGTGTCGTTCCTCATCATTTACTCCACTGGCCTTGCTCCACTCCCACAGCTCTCAGCCCTGCTATACTCGTCAGAATCAAATTTCATAACAATTTACGTAAAAAAAAAAAACTGAAAAAAAATACACATCAAACTAATAACAAAAAGTTGAATTTGTCATGATTCGATGTGAATTAAACACCAAACATATCGGTCTACATATGCATTAAACCAATTTCCAACATTAAACCAAAAACCAATAATGTTACAAGTTTGATCAAGTCTTGACTAATATTTGACGTCACATTGATATCAAGATTCCCGCTAGCTTAGTCTGACATGTGGACTCACAGAGACCATGTAAATGAGCAAAACACACACTCTAACATGTTGTTCAATCCATATCTTTCATTCCATACATATACAAATTTAATTTGACATTTTTTAGCTTTTTAGAGCTGTATTTTTCAGGAAACAGTCCTGTCTATTTAGTTTATCCAACAGTGCATGTAATATGGTAGTTAAGCAGCAAGTTTGTCATTGTCATTGTTTTGGAAACGGACCCCTGGACACTGGCTTGTCAGTTCTTTTGTTTCACAAACACAAGGGACTGCCCAAATAAAGGAATGAAATTTTCAATCTTGTAGGAAGTTCTGAGGAGGACCATGGAAATGATGTGGCTGGAAATGAAATGCAAACGACAGTAGGACTGAAAACTGTTTGAAAATATGGTTCAGAAATAAAGTTACTCATTCAGCATTTTAATTCATTTTTCAAATCGTGATACATCAAGTATGTTTGCAATAATCCTGAGCACCAAAATATTAAATAACAGTAAAACTATAGAATAGGATTCAATGTTAACATTTGTGCAGTATGCCACAATGTATTAAAACAATGACAGTCTTTAATCTAGGGTAATGTTAATTTATAAATGTACTACTATTCATTGCTGATTCTTTGTTCATATGCTAATGTATGTTAATTTAAACCACTGTAAATATTAAATGTATTAGTATATGTATATATATATTATACATTACTACAAAGCTAGAATAATATATTCTGTAAAACTATTAATCATTGTTATTTCAGGTTGGCTATTGTAAACTAATGTTAATTTGTGGAACCTTGCTGTAAAGTGTTACCAAAAAACACAAGCATGTCACAGTGTAATGTAAGGAAATGTGGTATGCGGCAAAAAATATATATCGTTTCTTGAGTCGAGAGATCAGATGGACCTGAAACTGAACAAATATAATAAAAACACAAACTCTATCCACACTATCGGCAAACTGGATTGGGAATCCTCTCAACTTGAAAAACAATAATACATTATATGCATGAATCAAGCAGAGGTCAGAATTTTGCTTATAATTTATTATCAATGTGAAGAGCAGACATGGCCAGCATCACCAAACACAAATGGGTTTTTGAATAACAGGCACAAAGACAAGAGAGTTGCAGGAGAATTTAGAACAGCGACTGAAATTAAAGGACACTTCAAGTACAACTCTTGATGCTGATGGAACTGTAATGCTGATGAACATGGTGCATTACTCAAATTTAAATAACTTTCATAAATGTATCTTGTTTAATGAAACTCTTTAAATATACAAGACACTTTTCACAACACTATTTACAACCGGTCAAGACATTTATATGAACCTGTAATAAAGATCTTTATACAATTCCATTAGTTTGTTCTCTTAAAGTTTGTCCACCATCCAACCAACATTTCAAATAAATATAAGTTGACTTTTTTGATGATTTGCTGTGCGCATCCACATTTTGACGCCTGCACTAACATATTGGCAGGCCAAAAACAGGAATGTGTTTTCTTCAACTGTCCAATGCTATGCATGTGAGCTCAGAATTCTGGCCATTTAAGAGATATTGAATATGTTTGGTAAAATAATGGATTTTACCTACAGTACTGCAAGATATACCATGATTACACTCTTCTCTTGTGGGTACTGTCACAGAATAAATGTGCTGCATTAACAAACTATATGTTATAATAATAATAATAATAAATATATATATATATAATTATTATTATAACATTTATTTAGTGTCTCAACTGCATTAATGGCAATACATAAACTGAGATGTAACTGAATGACATTCTGTCTTTGAATTTTCTTCTTGAATCTAGTTTTTTATCTTTCATGAAAAAAAATAACAAGCATTGTATTTGTTCTTCAACAGGAGAAATCGATAAAAATAAAATAGTGTAAGAGCCCCAATAAACAAATTTTACACTTACAAGACCATTGTACAAATAACTTACATAAACAATAAAAAATATAACTTACAAAAGTATAACACTCTCAATAAATAGTTCTTCTATGTACAGTTTTATATGTTGTTAATATACGCAAAAAAACGAACATACCAAAATATGGAAGCCGTAAATATTACAGGCATGAGGTACAGCGAGAAATCCTATGGTGCATACAGTAGTGTCAAACAGCCCACTGGAAACTTCATTTAACAAACCAACAAACAATTTTAGACCTGTACGCTTTTAGACATCTAAAGCAAAGTATATATATATATATATATATATATATATATATTTGGCGTAATTGCACTCGGAGCTGGTTCTAGTGTTTTGGATTGCTGATTTGCACATAGTGATGGAGAAACCTATAATAAGTATGAGAGGAGTGAGAAAATGACTTGAAATGAAATGAAATGAATGAAAGGAAATAATCACAAGACCTGTCAGGAAATTGGCACTTTACTTGATGTCTGTGCTAATTTGGCGATGCGGTTTTGCTGTCCATTTTGGCAATAAATGCTGACTACTGTTATCTTGAGTACCGTTACATAATTTCAGGAAATAGCAACTTAATACATTGGTTCTCCCAAGAATATATAATAAACTAAATCTTTAATAATAATAATAATAATACATTATTATTATTATAAATATTGTACTCTTGTACTATTGTATTGTATATTGCATCGTATAGTTATTTTCACACACACACACACACACACACACACACACACACACACACACACACACACACACACACACACACACACACACACACATATATATATAGATAGATAGATATATAGAAATATAGATAGATATTTCTTTGGGTGCTGAAGTTTTCTTCATAATAATAATAATAATAATAATAAATCCTTCAAACTAACTCACAATATGAAAAAAAAAACCATACATATAAATTACCCATTTAGAGTCTTAATTTTTCCACTTTCAGAAACATAAATATTAAAGCCAGTTTTCCATGGTCCCAAAGACAGGACATATCAATCCAATAACATGTTTCCACATGTCACATTGCTCTGCAGTTTATGACAAAAACCAGATGTGAACCAACTGGAACCACAATTGCCATCAGTAATAATAATGCATATGATAATATCACACGGTAAAAAGGAAAATCAAAGATTACTAATTCCAAACACATATTACCTCATAAATTGTCCTGCCTCATGATAGAAGTGATTTTAAACTTTCGTCCAACGGGCTACCAAAAAAGTGCAGCAACTGAGATCATTAATACAAATACTGACCACTGGTACATTACTACTACATCTTGTTCTTCTTCCTCTTATTCTTCTATTTCATTTAATATTTTCTTTTGAAATCTAAATGACTGCACCTGTGCCACTACAAGCAAAATAAAAAATAAATTATTGACTTGAAATCTTCATGAAATCTTTATGCCACATACATTAGGACTCAATATATATATATATATATATATATATATATATATATATATATATATATATATATATATATATATATATATATATATAAACAAACAAACAAAATAAAATAAACATGATATGGTTGCCTGACTTTCTTCAGGTATTGTTTCTTTTTTTTTTTTCTTAATCATAATTGTCATAGTTGTTATAATTTAACTACCATACATCCACAATTGCACAAAGTGATGTCCATTTTTTTAAAAATTAGACAAAATAATCCTCAATGCTTTAGCATGTTTTCCATGCCAATAAAACATAAAATGCTCAAAGAGGCATTTTCTTCAGCCTTGGCCCGATCGCACTTCACAAACTTCAAGGAGAAGAGGAAAAACCTTAACAGAAATGTTTTGTGTTCAGTTTTTCTGCATAAGCATAATGTTTTGCAACTGGCAAGCTCTGCAAAACAGGAATATATATATATATATATAAAGAACAAATAAAACAAATTATATTGGCTGTTAAAGTTTATTTTTGTATGGATTAAGGAATATTCCACCCCAAAATAAACATTTGCTGAAAATGTACTTATTCTCAGACCATGCAAGATGTAGATGCGTTTGCATCATCATCAGATTTGGAAAAATGTATCATTCCATCACATGCTGACCAATTGATCCTCTGCAGTGAATGGGTGCAGTCAGAATGAGAGTCCAAACAGCTGATAAAATCATTTCAATAATCCACAAGTACCACACAAAGATGGCATCCATTCATTGCAGAGGATTAATCGCTGAGCAAGTGATGCAATGCTAAATTTCTCCAAATCTGATGAAGAAACTAACTCAATTACATACTGGATGACCTGAGGGGAGAAATGGTCAGCACATTTTCATTTTTGGGTGAACTATTTCTTAGTAATAAATAATGATTAAAGTGATTTTTTTCCTTCTCTCACTTACTCTGATTGTGTATATAAAGTCATTCCAATTACACTGAAGCTAAATTAAATTATTTTAAGGTTTTTTGGCAAAAACACATACAAGTGGTTAAAACATTGGCACATGTGCAGTAAGTTACCCTTAAAAACGTTTTTGACTGGCAACAGATTCAATGAGATTCAATGGTTTTGTGTGAGCAACACACCAAAGGTTAAGCTGGTTTTACTTGCTGAAAAGCTTCCTTTCCATCAGAGCACACATATACTGTATATTCCATGTTTGCTGTCAGATTGAAGTATGACACCTTTGGACGTCACACTACACTTTTCTGTGAATAATCAATTTAAATTAAATCTCTTCCTCACACAAGACCTGCATTGCTTCAGAAGACTTGTATGGAATACTTTTATGGATAAGAAGTTCTTATTTTATGATTTTTTAAAGCATGTTCATACACATACACACACACACACACACACACACACACACACAGAAGTGTGAGTAAGTGATAGAGTTTTAGGGTGAACTAAGCATTTACGTAAAATAAAAGGTTTATGATCTCTACATTCAGGAATTTGTGTCTATTTTGTATTTGGACTAGACGAGTTACGATTCAGCACTGGCTGAGCTGTAATAGGAGGTCTTTTGTCTTGATGGGTAAATTGATCAGAGGTAAGTGTTAAGGCAGACTGAAGACACACTGGATCATGGCCTGCATATACCTGTTGTCTGTTGTTTGACTAATTAGCAGCAATCGTAGCAGCAACAAAAGCAGCCATGCTAAATTTATATAATAACTAGTTCATTCTTACCGTATATATGCTCGGATCTGTCGGAGTGCATTTTAAATGAAACTTAATTCACAATTATTTTGTAACAGAACGTAAATAGTGGGTGACAGGATCTGCAGCCATTCCCCATTGCGCATTTATATTTGATAAATTTGTTTCATTTCAGAAACATTCAAATAATTGCTGATTAGTCTTTAAAATCAGCCTGTGATTGCTATCCAGCCAATCGTACCATCCTTTTTTTGGGACGCAGTCTGTTTCCGTAGGGACACGAGACACAGTTGAGGGTTGAAACGCCATGCAACGTCTTCCTGGGATGACTGAGGTCACATTTGATAAAAACTAAAACAAATCAAGCCCCCTAAATGGCTTAGAGAGTACATCAGTGGCAAGTTGTTTCTTCTTTTTCTGGCTTTGGTCAAATCAGTAAGTTTCATTCGAGATGCCTAGCTTTAATTTTTCTTCATTTTTTGGAGGGTTCGTGAGTGATCTACAGATGGCATAAACAAACCAGCTTTGGTCCTTTGTGGGGACTTGGCATTTGAGATCCTTTTTCAAATGTACTGTAAGAGATAACAGGTAGACTTAGACATGGAAATGATGATCAGCTATAAGAAGAGAGGTACAACTGTGAAGCAGCAGCATTTCTGGAAAGAATATCTGATCCTATCCCAGTCCGCACACCGGCTTGGTGGAGCGTTTTAACCAAGTGAGTGCAAGTGCTCGCCCTTTCGGTTCTCCAAGGCGTTTGGGTCCCGGCAAGCGCACTCTCTTCGGATGTCACAAGACATGGGAAACGGAATCACCTTGAAGGAGAAAAGAAACAAGTTAAAGCATACAAACCAAAAGGTTTGGAGTACACCCTTAAAATAAAGGTCCCTCAAGGGGTTTTACAATGAGGTCATCGAAACGGGTGTCCAAACCAATTTCTGGAAGTTCCACTGACCTGCAGAGTTCAGCTTCAACCCTAATTAAAAACACTTGAACCAGCTAATTAGGGTCTTCAGACTCACTAGAAACTTCCAGGTAAGTGTGTTGGAGATGGTTGGAGCTAAACTCTGCAGGACACTGGACCTCCAGAACCTCTGCCATAAAATGACCATTTTTGGTTGACCAAAGAACCAACCAGTGAACATATCTTAAAATAACCTTTTTTTTCTTCTTTTTCAAGTGAAGAACATTTTAATAATACGAAGAACTCTTTTGTACTATTTATGGGATGGAAAGATTTATGGATGATAAAGAGTCATTGATTCCAACAAAGATCCTTTATTTTTAAGAACGTAACAACAGCTTGCATCATTGGTCATGATGTCTAGATTTGTCAATGCCTGGAAAAATTGATGAGCCCCTTAGAAGGATTGAAAATAGAATTTGAATGTTGTTTGGCACTTGACGTCACAATTGAATGTTGGCAGTGCGTCACTGACACCAGATGCTGCAATGTAGCCTCCCTCGGGAAGGGCCTCAGCTGCTTTTCAAGATAAAATGCATCTCCAGTCGCTCAAAACTAGTACCATATGTTCAGTTCACATTTGCAAATTCACGTAACCATTCATCTTAGCCTCAGTGGCTGAGTGATTAGTTCATGACATGAATTCACATGCTAATTTATCTTGGTGCGTAACAAAGTGGATTTTCTAATTCATAGCATCGATTATGGAGTATTTTCCTGCCTTTTATACCTGAAAACAGATGAGGGTTTGAGTCAAGGCCAAAGTGGAGGCACTTCAGTATGAAATCTGACTCTATGTTGATTCCCTTGATCAATGCAAGCACTTTTCATGTTCATAATGTGCATTTTACTGTAGCTCATTTTAACAGAATATTGTGATTAAGTTAATGTGATTATGCTCCTAATTGGAATGGCATTAATTGTTAAGTATGTAGAGTACTGCCATTACAAATAATCTTAAAGCTTCTTTTATGAAACCACCACAGTGTACAAAACAATTTCCCTGGCTACAAGATGAACACTGAAATTAATATTACAATAATATTTCATTTCACGATGGTCATCTTCACTACAATCATCATCTGGAAGATGATGCCATTTGGATTATGAAAGAAGAGACAGCGAGTCTGTAGTGTGATATGAGAGTCATGTAACTAGGGCCGGTTTCAGTTACCTGGAGGAATGGACTGATATACAGTTCTTCCATGGACGAAAGTGAATATTAGAATACAAAATGCTAATATTGAAACTCTAGATGGTGCAGGCCGATATGTTCTAACTCAGTCTGATTTAATTACATCATCAATCACATGGCGCAGATGATTGTCTTCTTTTCACATCAAAGCCAATAAGAGCTCAGTATTCAAATACTTGGCTAGAGATTGCTGTAGCAGTAGCCGCGCTTCAGAAACCCTCCACCTTCCCCAGCTCCACCTGTATAGATCTCCTATTGAGTAATTTATTGTATGTTATATATGGGGGATGTTTCATAAATGATATGTACATAGCAGCAGTATTCCTTACTTGCTCACAGCAGCATGTATTTGGATTTATTGGCATAAGCAAATCTCAGCACAATTTTAATACTATAATCTATCATATTTGTAATTTTAGTACTTCAGCTTATTTCAGCAAGTTGGAAAGTGAATATTTCTTTTTTTTAGTTTTTCTTTTCTTTAAGTTTAAATTTTTTATCTAATTTTATATTGCATTAATTTAATTATTAATGGTATATCACCCAGTTTTGCTTCTAAAACTAAAGTAAGGATGTATAGATATGTGCGCTGGCTAACAAGAAAGAGAAAAAAATGATGAAGAAAAAGCTTTTTGTAATGTGAGAGCGCAGTCCTCCAGATGGAAATGTGAAATGTATTTCTAATTAATGAAAACAAAACATGTTTGTGTGAGCAGAACTTAAGTCTCTCCAGAGCCACTTACCTGTGAAGCTTTTACAAGCATGAACCGGACACATATCAAAACCAGCAGTCATTGCCCTGCATGCTATTTCCTGTTCAACCGTGTGCCTTCCCTCTCATTTGAACACATTCATTTTGTTAAGTTTACTGAAAGAAAGAAAGAAAGAAAGAAAGAAAGAAAGAAAGCGGTGCGCCAACTAAAGCTGTTTCGGCTGCTTTTTTTCAGCAGGCAATTGTTATTGAGAACCCAGAAGGTGGTGAACACTTCCATTTTTTCCTCTAGTACTTTACAATCTCTTTCTCAGACTTCCCCTTCCCCTTCCTTCCATCTCACAACATGCAACCTTTAACATTTCTCAATTAGCACCCTCTCCTTATCTCACCATTGGACTAAGATGTGGGTGACAAATTTGCCATGGTTTCCTCTGCCCTTGACCTTTAGGGTGGCGGGACCAGCTGCCACATCTGGGGCTCGTCGATGGTGACTGGGAATGTCAGCATGGGGCAGAGGCCAGTTCAGAACACACACATGCATTCCCTGACAGACCATGTACGTCATGGCACATGACCCCCAACCTCTGTAGAGGGCATGCATGTGTCATATTGCAGTTGAAGGGAAATAGTATGAGGGGGCTGGGGATCGGTGCACAGACAGAGCACTTCAAAACACACCACAGCTTCCTCTACTTTTCATATTGGTCTTGTAGCCTTGCCTTGATCTGTAACCACATATTATTTATTAATGTTTTAAGTTGTCAAATGTATATAGACTTCAGTTAGGATAATGATATATACTTGGACGAAAAATAGGTTATTCTGATTATTCATATTGGTCTAGATGATGTATTTACAACAAGTGGATAGTCTTCCACTTTCCTTCAGTCTTAGCTTCGATAGAGGAAACATTTTTGAGGAAGTCTCGAAACTCTCTCACCCTCATTGTTGCTGCAGAAACAGCAATCTTGCCCCAATCTTGCATGGCTGGCATTTCATTGCCACTTTTCCCTTAAACAGCCAAGATTAAAGGAAAGAATTTGGAAAACTGAAAAGCTAATTTGGAGATATGGCTTCTTAGCCATAAACTTTGCAGGGCAACCAACATGCGTTGATAATTATGTCTTATAAAAAGGTAGGAGACACACATTTACTACAGCCACGACTGCGGGTTGGCCTCCGGAGGAGTTTCCCCTTTACATTTATTTTTTGGCAGGGTATTGAGAGTTGGGAATGCAAACAAGAACCTACTGGATTCGTGTTGTCCCTCAGTTATCTTAAAAGGCCACAGAGAGTCTGAATTTGGTGGTTTGATTATTTTATGAATAATATTAAATAAGTAACTTTTCATTCAAATAAAAAAAAATAAAAAAATAAAACAGGTTTCTAATTATTTGACCTTTTTACAATGTTCTAACTGCACCCTTAAAAAAAGAGTTTTGATCCACTTCAGATATATATATATATATATATATATATATATATATATATATATATTAGAATTACAGACGAAGAATTACATTTCTACACCTGTGTACACATGATTTAACGATCTAGTATCAAGTCCAGTATCCAGTGTTTGCAGATAAAAGAGAACTTTAATGCACTTTAAATTACAATAGCCAAAATGAAAAAAGATTTAATGGCTAGTTTAAAGTTTAATGGTTAGGGTATTGTTGAAACCTCTAACCTTCCATTTGATCAAAAGTAAAATTCATAAGCGAGGTGAAACTGCTCAGCTAACATTTCAAGGTTAAGTCTTTCTAAATCACCGACCCTGAGAGCTTAAAATAATCAAAAACATAACTCTGGACTAAATCTCCCATCCTCTGCCAGAAAGGAATCTCTTGTAAAGAAAACCAAAGGCTCTCTCTTTCATTGCTCTAATATGCCCACTGGCCTCCTTCCTCATGCCAACAGCTTGTAGTGATTAGTAAAGCATCCTGCTGTGACTTGAGATTCAGTTTGACTCGCACCTTCAAAGTCCCTGACAGGAATAATACACAGCTAGTCATCCAGAACATCTTAATACGCAAACCCTTCAGAGAACATGACGGGGAGCTGGGATAAAGTGAGCACGACAGGGTGAGATAAGGCATCTACAGGCATCATGGCCAAAGAGTGGTCCTAAAGAGAGACAGATCTCACTGCAGGCATTGCTGGCACCACTTTGTTTTTGTGTGCTTTGTCATTATTGTTGCGAAAATGGCCAAGAGTCTGGCTGAGTCAACAATAACTTTTTCATTAATAGAGTCATGGAAGACCAAAAATCAGTCTGTTACTTCATAAAGCTATGACTTCTGAAGACTATGTATTTATTTCTGTATTATGAAGATGTTTCATATAATGAAATATTTTTGTATAAAAGAACCAGGTGAAGAGTTCTACATGAAATAATAATAATCATAATAATAAAAATGTAACCAGCATACATGTGTAGAAAGACAAGAGGAAAAGGAAATGAACAGATTTTGGAGTATCGCTTGTATTTTGTGCGAGATGATGCATTGTACCATGGTGGTTAAGCAGCGATTTGTTGTACATAAGACACCTCAGAATGGTTCCAGCATCTAGATTCACATAACTGCACATGAACATAACTTTCTGTGCCATCTGTCTTGAAAATATAAGACTTTTGTATACTGAAGGTTTGTGAAACTCAACTTAGCAGTGTAAGTTTGATTGGTTTTGTGGTAGTTACTGTACCTTACTCTAAGCTCGGCTGCCACATTTACCTACAGCACCTGTGGCTTTTTGAAACTTTGAATCAATTGAACCAATTGCTTCGGGAAAGAAAAATCACTTTCCCGATGTTCTTGAAATGCCCACTGAGCAGAACAGTGTAAATGCAACAAAATTTTTACAACATTTTGAAACAAGACATAACATACTGTACATAAACAAGCCTTGTTGACTGACACCATGTGATTTCGGATGTTTGACGCACTGTCCAAATCTGGGAATGATCACACATGGTGTACACATAGATTAGCCATAGATAATTGGATAATTCTTTCCATATATTTCTACTGTATATAATCCTAGTGTAGCACTGATTTAAAATAAACAAATATTTGGGCTGACAACCCAATCTATATTGGTGCAATATTCAACCAACTGTCATTTTTAACCCAGCAACTGGCTAAATGAAAACCTCGCTCCATACACAGATCCTGCCGTAATTTCTGTCAATGCTGTTTCTAATGAAATCTCCCCAATCGATCTAAACCTCAAGTATGTTGCTACTCTACTGTGATTTTCAGTATGAAACTCTCAACCCTCAACTGTTCTTGAGATAAATGAAAATCAGGTGGTGAGGTTACAAAAGTTTGTTGTGGGGATGACCAGGAGTACATTTACAGGGACAACAAACAGTCACACACTATCTCAAGTAATCATCTCATCAAAATACTCCAGGAATGTCACAGAGAAGTGCAATTTGAAATCAGAGGCTCATAACAAAGCAGACCGCTGCTTATATGTGCGCTAATGTGTGAACTCCATTGATCTGCACTTGTATTTGTGGCCATGCCTAGGAAATGTATGAATGAGTTTGGGAATTTGAACAGATGAAGATAATGTGGTGCACATTGGGAACAAATAAATGGATGTGATGATACTCCTGGAGCCAACAGTCAGATTACCTACAGTACAACTCCGGCAATCCATCAATCTCAATATGACTCAATATGATGACTCTTCCCCAAACTCTAGCTATTTCCAGAGACAGCATGTTTTGCAAATCCCTTCTGATATATATTAAGCTACATAAAGCAAACTGATGCTGTTATGAAGCAATGCCATGCAACCAAAAAGATCTAGATCATCAAAAGATGACTTTATCCCCGTCCCTCTGACAAACTGTATGATATACGGTACTATTGGGATGAAGGAGGCATCAGCAATCTGGCTTATGGTTTCAGAATAATTTAACTTTCTATCAACACTGGCGCATGGTCAACCCCAGCTGAGATCTCTGTCTGCTCAATGACGTAGGCTGTATATTGTAAAATTCCCAAAAAAGCATCCTCTAGTAGACTGGATTCAATGAATAATCACCGTTCATACACTCACAATCGGACTATTTGCCAAATATTTAAGACGATGACAGTGCAAGACAAGGAGAAGAAAAGAAACAGCTCAGAAAAAGAAAAATAATTGCTAAGTCTGCTAAGTAACCTCATGTATGGGCACATGAGATGATAAAGCACAAAGCTGACCAGGCAAAAAAAGAGAGCCAAGTATGGTGACCCATACTCGGAATTCGTGCACTGCATTTAACCCATCCAAAGTGGACACACACACACAGCATTGAACACACACCGTGAACACACACCTGGAGCGGTGGGCAGTCATTTATGCTGCAGCAGCTGGGGAGCCTTGCTCAAGGGCACCTAACTCGTGGTATTGAGGGTAGAGAGAGCGATGTGCATTCACTACCCCAACCTACATCTCCTGCTGGCCCAAGACTCGAACTCACAACCTTTTGGATTATAAGTCCTACTCTCTAACCATTAGGCCACAACTTTCCCCCAGTGTTTCTAGCAGACCGATCTCAAATATGCAACACCATAAACGCTGATATCCAGTGAGAAGCGCTTCAATTTGCCACAAAATTTTTATTACAAAACCAAATTGTCTTTGTGATTTAAACTAGTTTAACCCTTGTGTGTCAATTTTAAAAAAGTTACTCTGAGGTCCTTAGAGGGCAAAAATGTCTATGTCATATAATTGTTATAAAAACGTTGAAGTTTGGGAGTACAGTTTAGTTTCATTTTAAAAATACCAATGTCAAATCAATGTTAAAGTAAAAAGCTTTTAAAATGTGAAACAAACAATCAAAAAAAAGTTATGGAGGTTTTACTTTATGAAAACGATTTACAAGCAATTGTCTTTTTAATAAGATTTACATTTTACAAAACGAGTTGAACTCAAAAATTGCTACTAAAAAAGGTTTTGTTCCATATTTGATATAAATGAATAAATTTAGTAAAAAAAATTATAAAAATAAAAATAAAATAAATATGTCTCTCAAACATGCACTTTTTATTATTATTATTATTATAATTATTATTATTAGTAAACATTCAAACCGCACTCTGAGACTATAGCTGCATAATTTATCCAATTGGATCTATAATACAGCAAAAGCAGGAAACAGGAAAAAATTTGTTTTTGCTTAATCTAATACACACTTGTGCCAACCTTTTTGGACAAGTGTTACTACAGTAAAACCATTTACCATGGTATACCATGGATCTACCACTGTAGCCATGCTTTTTCGGCAGAAATATGGTATATTCAAATTAAATGTCTTCATATCAATATAAACATCATATTCATAATAATTCATAGTAAATATTAATTATTATTATTGTAAATTGCATTAAATGTATGAAAGTGGTTAAGGAATATAATTGCAGTATTTATTATACTAAATGAATTTTTATTTCATCGTTTTGTAGAAAACATAGACAGCAAATGATTTATATTATGGTGAATTTCCCTAATGGTAATTTTCTACAATAGTCCTTAGTCTTACTGTCAGAATATTTGTTTATTTATTTGATTTGATTTTTATTTACTTTAAATGTATTTACAATTTTTTTTCATGCATAGTTAATGAATGTACATTTACAATCTATGCCCCCCAACTCAAGCTCAAAATATTTAATATTATTAGTAACATATGTATTTATGAAATGCAATAATTAAAATAGTAATTTATGATCATAATTTTATGAATATTGCTACTGCTTAGAAATTTTCGTCTGGAGCCCTGTTTAGTCTTCGCACAGAATGTAAAATGATGAAGCATCACTGCCAAATCTAAGTAATTTGATATTTAATATACAGCTGTGTGGATGTGAAACCAGAAACCAGGCAATTGTTAAAATGTTTTATCAGTTGTTGTGGCTGGTTCCATCATTTTAAATATGAAATGAATGTATGTCACTTTATATGAACAGGAAAAAAATAAATAAATACAATTCTAATTTTGGCTGTTGTCTGTCACCTGCTTAAAACTACAAGAGAGAAAGGATGACATACAATTTTTTTTTTTTTTTTAGGAGCAGGTTTATCTGAATTAGTTTATACCATAATACAATAAAATAAATCTAAACTGGAATTCAGTCCATGACCAATTGTGCAAATGAAAGGGGAACAAAGTGGAATAACTGCGTGCCACTAATCTGGCGGACATGGGTAAATCTAGGGATTCGTTTCTCAGAAGCGGTCATCGTAACAACTTGATACTTTGCAAACACATTTTTGTTTCCAGGCATACTGATAAATACCTGTGTATCCTGAGTCCAATAAATTATGTAAAGGCAGCCAATCAGATTAGAGCTTGCCAGAAAGTGATTTCCATTCTTGTGTGCAATACGAGTCAGATGGTCAGTGCATGGTAACATCTAGAATCTAATGCTCGTCAGTGACTTTCATCTCTAAATTTAGTCAGTCTTGGTAAGGTTTTGAATTTAGACATACATAATGGATGCATGAAATATATAACTGAAGAAAAACATTGCAGACATGAACGGTACCTTCTTAGTCTTTACAGTGGAATGGCAGCAGTCACCTCCATCATAGCTGCAGTAGGCTCTGTTGTTGATTGCATCACAGTAATTGTCACCCATGAAAGGCTAAGATAAAAACAGAAAGAGAACTCTTTCTGAGCACCACTAACAGGAGAAATAGAGAGACAATTGTCTACTAATATGATGAAAGCAGCAGTTTTGCCAACCCAATTATATTCAGTGCTTCATTGCCTCTAGGCTTATATGTCATGAGTGTGGCCAAGAAAGAAAAAAGAAAGAAAAGAAAAGAAAAGAAAAGAAAAGAAAAGAAAATAAAAGAAAAGAAAAAATAAATTAAACCGTGTTTTGGTAAACGCTTATAAGTCATGACTATGACAAAAAGAAGAAATAATCGAATACTAATTAAAATTTATGATTTGGTTAATTGAACTCAATTGAGTTGATTGTGTTAAAAACATATATATATATATATATATATATATGTATGTATGTATGTATGTATGTATGTATGTATATATATCACATTTATATGTTTTTAACACAATCAACTCAATTGAGTTCAATTAACCAACTCATAAATTTATGATTCATATATATATATATATACACACACAGTATATATCATATATATATATATATATACACACACAGTATATATCATATATATATATATATATACACACACAGTACAGACCAAAAGTTTGGACACACCTTCTCATTCAAAGAGTTTTCTTTATTTTCATGACTATGAAAATTGTAGAGTAACACTGAAGGCATCAAGGGCTATTTGACCAAGAAGGAGAGTGATGGGGTGCTGCGCCAGATGACCTGGCCTCCACAGTCACCGGACCTGAACCCAATCGAGATGGTTTAGGGGTGAGCTGGACCACAGACAGAAGGCAAAAGGGCCAACAAGTGCTAAGCATCCCTCGGGGAACTCCTTCAAGACTGTTGGAAGACCATTTCAGGTGACTACCTCTTGAAGCTCATCAAGAGAATGCCAAGAGTGTGCAAAGCAGTAATCAAAGCAAAAGGTGGCTACTTTGAAGAACCTACAATATGACATATTTTCAGTTGTTTCACACTTTTTTGTTATGTATATAATTCCACATATAATTCCACATGTGTTAATTCATAGTTTTGATGCCTTCAGTGTGAATCTACAATTTTCATAATCATGAAAATAAAGAAAACTCTTTGAATGAGAAGGTGTGTCCAAACTTTTGGTCTGTACTGTATATATATATAAATTATGACAAACAGGCAAAATTAGGTTAGTGATAAAAATATAAATGATGAGATACTAATTAATAATTATTAGAAAAAAGTCTCATAAAAGTAAATGAATTGTTAATTACAAGATAAAAAGTCAAAATTATGTGGTCATGCATCATAATTATGAGATAAAGTCAGAATAAAAACAGTAAGTCATAATTATAAATAAAAAAGTTAAAGCTATGTTATACTAAATCAGAATAATGGGATTAAAAAAGTACAATATGGTAAGACACTAAATCAAAATTATGAGGATAAAAAGTTCAAATGATGAGATACAAAGTCAAAATCATGAGACTGGCTTTGCCATAATATATATATATATATATATATATATATATATATATATATATATATATATATATATATATATACATTTTTAATTATATATTTAATACTTATTATATACTTAATATTTCATAGTTACAACTTTGTTTCTTATAATCTTGACTTTTAAAATTTAAATTGCTAAATCAAAATTATGAGATATAACTGTGACAGTAATATAATTATGATAGAAAGCCTTAGTTTAGTTTAATCAGTCTTACAACTTAGTTTCTCTCACTTTTAACTTTTTATCTCATAATTATGTTTTACCAAAGCATTATTTTATATGTGGCAGGAATTGGTGAACTGAACCTTTTTTTTTTGTCAGATCCCTTCTTATCAAACAAGAAAGGGCATGTATGGTGTAGGTGAGAGTTACTTAAACATTTGTAGATATACCAGTCTGTACTAGAAACATATCACACCAAATGACAGGTATCGACAAGCACAGAGGGGAAAACAGAAAGATAGGAGGAGCACTGAACATCACAGTCACTTAGACATGTACTGACTTTAGAGTAGAGATCCTCTACATCTTCATCTTCATAAATCTTCTTGGGCCTCTGCAAATGGAGGTCAAGGCAAGAGTTTGCCAATGAGGCAGGGGAAGACAGGATAGAGAGCCATTTGAGAGGATATGGACATTTGTCCGGATGTCTTACCTCACATCCTTTTATGCAGTGCAGGACTTCCGGATGGGGGTACCACTTCAGGCCCATGGTGCAAACTATGTGCTGAAAAGAGGAACAAAAGAAAGTGGTTTTCAGAAAGACATGAAGAACATGCAATTTTGATGCACGATTGCCATCACAAAGTCAGGACCAATCCTTGTGTTTGCGTCTAAAAATTGAAGCACAATGGCGCTCAGTTACTGTAATTATTCTGTTCCCTCCACATGCTAACCACAAAAAAAAGGGAACTCATCCAAATTCAACACCTTATGAAACATGTATAATTGTGTGACCACATAAGTTATGACTGTTTCCAGCATCTAGTTAAGGTGAGATATTATAGGTGTTGTACAGAGAGAGACATGTTCACGCAGATAAGCACACGCTCTCATGAAAATAAATACATAAAAATCTCCAGTGAGGCTGACTTGAGGCATGCCAAAAGTAAAGGACTCTCTGACCTCCACAGATCCCAAACAATCCCTGTCCCAGTAACACGCACAAAACACCTGCATCTTCTCATGCCATATCCACTGCTCCGCTGCAAACTAAGGTATTTCATGCCAGTAAGCAAATCAATGCAAACAAATAAAAACAAAGAAATAAATAAATAGTGACACTGAACATGAAGGAACAGAAAACATTGAAGAACTTCACACAGCTGAGAAGGGTTAAATATAGCGCTAATACACAAGCAATGTAATAAATGAAGAATACTGTTGTAAGAATTAGCATACGGATCACTTTATTAGATTTACTCAAGAGGAACCCCTATTTGTTGTCTTTTATTGCACATTCCTTTCTTAATGTGAATAATTCCCCAGTGCACTTTATTATTATTATTATTATTATTTTAGCAATCTTTAATTACAACAGCGAACTTCCTGTTTGAATGACATAATAAATCCCCAACTATTAAATGGAACCATATTATAGTTTAGCGTGTTTTAGACCCACATAGTAGGACTTAAGAACATCTTTATATGTAATTTCATATACTGTATGTAATTTTGTAACTTATATTGTCTTTAAATATAGTTAAAGCACTGCTAAATGTACCGGCAAGCATATATGGTAAAGTATACTTTAATGTAATTTCTGTTTCAATTGTGTATTTAAATATACTGTATTTGTATAAATGTATACAAATATATTTATATTGAAGTATGAACTAAAGTTTATTTGAAATGACACATTTGTAATGCTGAAAATGCACTTTAGTACATTTAAATATTATGAACTTTAAATATATTAACACTAGTTAAACTTGTAATTAAGTACATGTACCTTAGTATGTTAGTCAGCACATCAAAACAACTGTCTGCAGAGCATGACAAACGATTATTAAAACATAATGATAAAATAATCTTTTGTCATGCGTTGTACTTTAAGCTTTTGATATGACATATTAGATATTAGATCAAATGCACTTTAAACAAAGTTAAGTTTACTCTCCTTAAGCACACTTTCCTGGACTTTTTTGTCATTAATATTATTAAAAAAAAAATAGATGATTAAACTTAGTGAACAATCTTTGAAGTTGGCTTGCAAAAGCCTAGCCTGAAAGTTAGAAGAAAATTATAAAAAGTTTAAAAAGGTTGAAAGTTTATATACACATATTTGATAGCACATTGCTAGCATGATTTAGCATCGGTGGCATCTATTTAATAATTTGAATTATTAAAAAAAAATACACTCAATAAGTCATTATTGCATACTGTTTTATAATGTATTACAATGTAATTGTAATTGCAGTAAGTGCCACTATTTGCATTAAGTAATTAGCAGAATATTCTGCTATTTTAACAGTATAAGTAGAACCTTAAGCTATTTGCACTCAGTGTAAATAGCATATGATATCACTAAAGATATTGCTATTTTCACTAAGTGTCACCTATTTGCTTGGAAATATGTCAGATTGCAGAAGAAAAAAGGCTTTTAACCATCCAGTATGGAGAAAAGCTTTAACAGAATTGTCCCAGACTGACTGGTCTTGTTGTATTTTCATCATTTAGTGGGAAAACTTACAGTACACTTATGAGAGAATCAGTCCTTCTGCAATAACTTGAGCTTGAGTGGTAAATAATGGTGACGTTCATTTATCAATTCTTACAGGGGTCTGAACCAACAATATTTTGGTTACTAGCCCAACATAAAGAGAGATTTTGCATGTAGCCATTTTTGGGGAACACGTTACACCCTGTTAGCCCGATTGACCTCACACCAATAAAATTCAGATCACTTTGTTTCCCTCAGACTAGCATTTCATCATCGTCTGAATAAGCGATATCCAATTAGATGTCCATGCTCTTTTCTGGCAAAGCACTCTCCCATAGCTCCCGAGATCACATTTAGCTCTCAGGCCTTTTAATAAAGGTTTGGTTTATTAATTAGAGGTTAATATTAGTACTCCTCTCAGTGGACCCAGTATGAACAACGACTCTCCAAAGTGACGCTGACATCACGTAAAAGGCCGCGTTCTGCCAAGACAGCCTAATGCATCAGCAAGTGCGCAGTAATTTTGCTGATGTCAGGGAAGCTAATAAGTGAGAAAACAAGAGGAGCATCTTAGTAGGTCAGTGATGAAACCTGAAACGAATCGCTCTCGAGGGCCGATTCATTGCGATAACTGATTCACGCAGCCAACAGCCTGACTCAGCAGGAAACATAACCATTGTGAGAATGGAAAATTAGGAACTGTACGGCCACCAAAGCTTCAGTCAGCTTGCAACTGCATTGTGCAATCGCCAGCTTGCTTTTCCACTTCCAGACCTTGGCCGGGTGTGGATTTATGGGATCTTCTCACTGCACTGGCCAACAAACACAGCACGACTATTAGCATTAGTGTAGGTGTCAGTCAGGGCAGCCCTGGATCCGGGAGTTACGGGACAGATCATGCCCTTGCTCGGTGTGCAGAATGGAACAGGTGCTGTGGAATTCAAACAGCATCGATTGACACAGGGTGGCTAGTGCTGAGAGAACAGTTATTGATCTCACCTCAGCCAACCCCCCTGGAACATTCCAGCCACATCGATTTGGCCTCCTCTTCCCCTCACACTCTGTCTCCAGACTCGAATTTCCACCCAGGGAAGATCATATCAATTACACAAATCAATCAGAAATGTGTTGTCTCATTTCTCTGTCGAAAACCGCCTGACTTGACACAAATGCCCATCTAAACACAACAGATGTGCGGGATGGCATTCAGTTCGAGCACAGTGAGTTTGTCTAGCATCTTCAATCAATTCTGAAATCCCCTCATTTTGAAGAGTTTAAAAAAAATTAAAATACTGTCATTTACTCACACTCATGTTGCTCCAAACCCATATGATTTTGGTTAATCCACAAAGCACAAATAAAGGTATTTTTTAATGAAACAAAAGAGTTTCTGTCCCTGCATTGAAAGTCCAGGAAACAAAAACTTGAGACCCCAAAAGGTCAAAAAGACATCGTAAAACATATTGATATGACTCAAGTAGTTTAATCCAAGTCTTGTGAAGAGATGGAATGAATTTGTATGATGAACAGATTTAATTTAGGCTTTTATATACTGATGGCACAAAAAGTTACCAACGCAGAATATATTATTATAAATGAAAATTAAATTTAGACTGTCAGTTGTTTGTGAACTAAATCTGCTGTAAAATGACATGTTCACTACATGGAATGCTTGAAAGTGGACATGTCTGAAAAGATTACATAATGTTAAATTGATGCAAATTAATGCCCATGCATCTTTACCACTGCCATAGCACATACTAGATTCATGTTTGCATATCATTGTATAGCCGCATATCATCACATCAACACATTATGCCCTTTGGTGTCTGTTTTTATATTGTATTTCTATATTTGCGAACACACATTTACACACCTTTTTTTTCTTTCAAATTTTATATAATAGGCTATATAGTATATTCTGTTACTTTCTCTTTTTACACACTTGAAATATAATGTATTATCAGTAGTATTTTTGGTATGTGATAAATTTTGGTAATAAAATATATTTCTTGCAAAATGAATAAACAATAATCAATCAGTACTTTCTACATTCTAATTAAGTGTATAAATGTAGTAGAAGTACTTGTGTACCTTTATTCAAGTAAAACTAAAAATGAGTACTTAATGCTTTTACTGGAGTAATATCTTATTATGATATCTGTACTTTTACTCAAGCACTTGATAGTGATATCTCATATATCTTCAAGACTTGAATTAAACTCCTCGTTTCGTAATGATTCAAGTTACGATGCCTTTATGACCTTTTTGGATATCAGGTTTTGCTTACCATAACTTTCAAAGGAGGAGCAAACCTCTCATATTTTTGTTTAAAAGTATCTAAATTTGGATTATGAAGATGAATCAAAGTTTAATGGGTTTGTAACAAAATGAGGTTGAGTAAATGATGTCAATATTTTAGTGATCTGTATCTTTAAGGACAGAATACACAACACAACTTTTGCCTATGTTTACAGTCTAGAGGAATCAGAGCAAGTCTGCAGACATCAGTTTAAAGTCAGAGTTTGAAGATTTATCAGAAAATTGCGTAGTGTATGATGGGCACACACTTCAGAATACAAATCTGTCCAGTCAAGTCACCTTTAGGGCTTTATAAAATACCGATTATTTCAAAGCAGCTACAGTGTTAAACAGGAAAAAACGTGGTGATACATCATTGAATCAGTGATATCATCATCCAGCTCAGTTCAGTTCTCTTCATATAGTGTCAGATAATATAAAACATGTTTGATATTTTCAGTTTCAAACACTGAACAGAATGCAACTTATATGGGGAACGTAAATGAGGATAATTGACACGAAACACCTGAACATGATGACACGATCAAGGGGAGAAGAATACAAGGGATGGAATTGAAAACAAACACAAAAGTCCATAAAGTTTGACATTTCAACCGCCTCCCGGAAGGCGCGACCCCGTGCCATAGAGAAGGAAGGAGACAGAGGGGATGGCAAAAGATTGGAACAAACAGAGGAGGATCAGGAGGTGGCCGGATGACCGGGAGGACCGGGAGGAGGATGATAAACAAAGTCCAGGGTGGTGATGACAAGAGGGAACCAGAGCAGGAGGAGGAGCCAGGAGGGACCCAGGCCACAGCCATGATGGTGGTAGTTGGTGGTGGAGCTGACAGAGGGAGGAGCCATGGTGGAGGAAGGGCAGACAACTCCAGGGGGCCAACTGATGGTGGCGGAGCAAGTGGGGCCTGAGGTGGAGCCTGAGAGCCAATAAGCCTGGGCAAAACAGAGGATCCAGAGAGCCAAGGCAGAGCAGATGGCGCCGGAGACCGAGGCAGGGGTGAAGGTGGAGCCAGAGAGAAGGATTAGCCTGACAGAGCCTGAGAGACGGAGGGATGAGGCGGAGACAGAGGAGTGGAGTCCCAGGGCGGCGGATGGTCGATGACAGACCAAGGCAGAGCCAGAGTGATAAGGGAGCACAGCAGAGCTGGTGTGCTGACAGGCAATGGTGGAGAGGAGGGAGCTAAGAGCCATGGTGGAGCCGCTGGGTCAAAGGGCCAAGGCGGAGTACGGGTCTCAGACGCTGGAGGCAGAGACAAGGGATCCTCCAGCCAAGACGCCAATGGAGAGTGGCAGACCAGCAGTGAATCCAGCACACATATGGTGGGCTGAGGGTGAGCAGAGGGGCTGACAGGTGACAGCGGTGGCGATGGAGAACCTCAGCCATGGTGCAATGGGCGGAGTTTCCCTCCGCACTCTCGCTGTTCATGGTGCTCTCCACCATTGCAAGCTCTGTTGCCGTCTCTCGCACATGGTCTGATGTTGCGGGCTCTGGCTCTCCTTCAGTGGTGGCCTTAGGCTTTGGCTCCGCGCAGTGGGGAGTTGGTGGGCTGGGCTCTGGGTCCAGAGTAGGGCTGGCAAGGCGGCAAGGCTCTTTCAAGGACTATCCCTGGACAGCTGCGCTTGTGTGGAGGTGTTCAGTCCAGCTTGATAAAATGAGCAGAGGCAGCTGTCCGGGTAGTGTATCAGGTTGGCCAGAAACACAAAGTCCTTGGTGTGGCCCTTAATAGAGCGATCCCCCTGCTCCAGCAGGAGGATGGGGACGGCAGGATCATCCATAAGATAAAAGAACAAACTGACAAAAAAATGAAAAAAACTAAACGGGGGGAAACATACTGCTTTCCTTTTCAGGGTCTGGTCTTCTGTCATGGTGTGGTGCGGGATAGAAACACGTAAACGAGGAAGAAACAATAAACAGTCTTGAATACTTCACAGAGGGGTAGTCCACAGCAGGGTAACAGCAAACACACACACACACATCAGGATAATTCAGACGTATTTCATAGACGAGACTGGACAACCAAACATTGAACAAACTGCAATTTATATGAGGAACGTAAATGAGGATAACTGACACGAAACACCTGAAAATGATGACACAATCAAGGGGAGACAGAAACTAGGCCAAAGAGTATGAGGGATGAAAATAAAGAAAAATCTAACACAACAGTCCATAAAGTGTGACTGTATGGTGCCCAGTTTCCCTTCAAGGAAAATCGGACCCTATAAAGAATGCCATCAGCAAGACCGGGGTCTGAAGCATGTGTGAAAACACTCCAATGGACTGTGCAGCCAGTGATGTCATTAGCGGAGCACACAAACTATAAGAGGGCACCTGTAATGCTCATCATCAACTTTCTTTGTCTTCAGGAGCTGTTTGTTTGGTCATGGAGAAAAACTTGAAGGAGGAAAAAGTGTGGAAGTGTGTGCCTTTGTGTCAAACACAACCTTTGTGTTATGTGTCTCAGAGAGGTCCCGCTGCTGCTGTGGCACGGCAGAACCTCAGATTAAGGGGTCTGCAGGTTGAGCTCACAGAGAGGTTTGAGAAGGGTTTGGATCTTTCTAGATCTTCTATGCTCTCTCATGCTGCAAAGAGGTTTGATAAGAAGAAACCCGCTCTGGTGCTTTTTAATGGTCCATGATCATTAAAAGATTTACACCCTGAAGAGGTCGAAGAGCTGCACCGTACTGAGAATTTGGTTCTTGGATGGTGTAAATAATGGCCACTGAGAGACATCTGTGACTGAATTTAGCAGCCACTGGGGAAAAAAGAAAAGAGCTGACGCCTGTGTTGTGAGCTTTATCCCTACCAAATATTTTGGGGAGCAGGGTCAGGCTGCCTCCCCAGTTTTCTTGGGTTTTTAAGTAAGTGGTTCCCCTGAAGTTCCTTTTTAAAATGTTCGAATGCCTCCCCTGATTTCAGGGTATTTTCAAGCAGACAGTCTCCCTAAATACCTCATGCTTTGATTGGGCTGTCTCCCCTGTGTTAGGTTTTCAGGTAGGTAGCACAATAGGGCCTTTCGCACCGCGGGAACCTTTTCATAGAACCAGAACTAATTGTGGAACTACCCACTTTTGGGCATTTTCGCACTGCCGGAACTGGGTGCGATTTTAGTACCGGACTGCCTTTTTCGAGAGCCAAATTAGATCCTACTCTGAAGCAGGGTCTAACCAGCACAACTGGTACTACCTGTGATGTAATTATACATTGATTGGCCAAACGCATTCCAAAATGCACTCACCCGCCATAATTTAAAAAATAGTGTAAACATACTGTAAACATTGTGTCAACTTATTTTTGCAAGTATGAGGAACAGCGATAAATGTACAGACCCGGAAGTGCAGGCACTTTTTGCTTTACGTATACCTCGACATTCCATGTCCATTATTATGAAACCAACGAGACACAACAAAAACACAGCTCTGATCACAGCATCCTCCATCCTCCTGTTGTTAACGCTATTCTTCTTTGTTTAAGTTCTTGAACACCGTGCACAAATGACATCGCTGTTGACCAGCTTATGTCACTTCCTAGTACAAACTGTCAGTGTGAATGCAACCCTTTAAATGGTACTGGGAAATAGTTCGTGCAAAATCGTCCCAGTATTTTAGTACTGTACATTTAGTTCTGGAACTAAAGCGGTGCAAAAGGCCCTATTGACTTTAGGAACATAGCTGTTTGAGGATAGCTGTTCTGCTAAGCTGTTTTGCTGTCTGGAGCACTGTTGGTGTGGATCATGGCATGGCATAGTGGGCATTTTGTTTCCCATAGTGGCTATAAGAAAAGACATTGTGCGTTTTCACTTTAAGGTGAACATCTCGGGTTACACGTGTAACCGTGGTCCCCCAAGAGGGAACAAAACACTGTATCCCCTTGCCATACCTAGGGTCTGCCTGTTTCCATCTCCTTCAGACAAAGAAGTAATTTACATGCATTGCAGGCGCCCTCTCATACTTCTGATTGCTCTGCTAATGACTTCACGAGCTGTACAATCCAATGGATTCAGAGTGTTTTCCATGTGCTTCAGGCATCAGTCCACTAGAGGATGCAGTGTCTCATTCCGTCTCAGGGGACACAGGGCTACACGCATATCCTGAGATGTTTCACTTTGTGTTTGATACTGTAAATTGTATTTTAAAATATATTCCGATTTTAAAAGTTGTGTAGTGCTTTCCAGCATGAAAAGATTGAAGATAGCATGTTCCGGCCTGCAGTGGAGCCTGACAGGTGTTCAGTAAAACCGCCTGAAGACTGCCATCATAACACTCCCAGTCAAACACTGCAGTCACAGCTAAAACAATGTAATACTTCTGACAGGTATATTTATATGAAGCTTTTCTCCTATTGCCTGTAATAGGGTCATTGTTGAAATTATAGTGATTACAGATGGCATTTTAACTTTTATGACTTGGCCTCAGCCTCGTTGCGGTTCAGATGAGTTAAGAGATTACTGTAATCATACCCTGTTTTACCAATGCCAGGTAATTGGGAAAGTCATGCATGCCTGAGCCTGCAGCCAATGAATGGTAATTGGATGTCTGCTACATTGCAAAATTACAACTGCTGCATGTGTTCGTTGATCAGAGACAGAAGTTAACGACAGAAGTTCACTTTAAAATTTTACATTGAAAACATAATTCTGAACATTTATTGTTGTCCTAATTGTTTAAGTATTATTATTTGTAGTAGTATTTGTTTTTATATATAATGCAAGGCAATTTTTCAAATACAAAGTAATGGCATTCTTTTTAACCCCTTAACTGTCACTCACGTTTTTGAAGATAGACTTGAATGTGCATGATACAAACCTAAATTTTTATAATTCATGACTGAAAACATTTTGTAACATGATTTTGATGTGCCATTTACATGGTAATGCAATGTCTGATTTTAAAATGGGTTTTAAAGGATGAATTTTGAGATTTTATGTTTTCAAGTGATATATAACTTTCTAAAGTGTGATATAGAAAAAGGCAACGAGGAAGTCTTTTTTTTTTAACAAAGGTCAAAACGTAATGTAGATTTCTGAGGGTGCACTCTTGACATAAATTAATCTATTACTTTTCCTACATAATTTTTAACAGAAAGTCTAAGACCTTTCCAACGATATATAGTTTGTCAAGATTAGATTAGATTTGATTGTAATATAGTATAGTCAACGTAGGCGTCCCGTATTCGCGACGGGGGATGACAGTTAACAGGTTAATGCAGTTATGTTGGCCTGAGAGGTGAGTGTAATGGTTAACAGTTCACATTAAAACCATTGTGTACAGAATATATAAATACATACCAATATTATATATATTTTTTTAATTGTTAGCTTTGTGACTTCGTTTGAAGCCATTAAGAGGTTAAATACATATATACTGTATACAATACGACTGAATTGTTATTTTTAACACATTCTCATGGCAGTTTGTAAGTATTTTACATTTTGGTGAATTAGTGGCTGATTCCTATGAATTTGTATGAACTCATTGGTATGTTTTTGTATGGGTGGATCCTCATCGTATGAACCTGATAACTGTCTTAATTGGAACTGACTGATGACATATGCCGACCTAATGCAGTCTTAATATGCACTCTGTTGCTTTTTTTAAGAATCCTGGTCAAAATATATTTAAATATATGATAAATATATGTTGTAAACCTTGAAGCTCAATGAAATATATTTTTGTAATTGAAAACATATTTAGTTTAAGTGCATTAAATGGCACCGAATGTAATTTGGACATAATAAATGGCATTATAGCTTTGAATTCCTCTTAGACTGTGCCTCTCGCTGACCCTAAAGTCCAGAGCCTAGACACTGATAAATGACACTGATGAATCATCATGCACAATCCAATATCTGCTGTCCAAGGAGTGTCACCTCAAACTTTGAGTCACACTCAGGATGTGTCATCCTGGTGCAACATTACCTGCCAGTAAGCTGAGAGAGTGCACACAAAAACAAACCTTGACTTTGGGAGGGTTCATCCAGTGATGTCTCATAATGCTGCTGGCCGTCATGTTGCTCGGCAGAATGACCACATCATTGTTATTGTCTCTGCATGACAACTCACACTCCTTCCCTGAGAAAAAAGACAGAGAACATAAGTCCACATCTCATTTAACATCTTGAACACTGCATAACATCTTTATTAGTGTTTGAAGAGAACTGCTAAACAGTTTGTCTACTAATTACTAAGGTCATTGCAGGTATTGACACTTCAGTGATGTTTAATGGACACTTCTTCCAGTTTAACCATGTTAAGATCTGAATGTTACAGCATATCTTCTGATGAAGTTTTTGTAAAGTACTGAGTTCTGTCTAGGGCTGTACAAATAATCGAATGTGATGATCATTCGAATCTCGCCGGTTCTGTGATTAGTAGTAAATCTCCATCACCTGCTTTCAAATGGACAGACATTTAATACACAAAGCAGCAGGGACTGAGGTTCAGAGTTCAGTGCTGCATGGGGAAAAAGAGGGGAGGGGGGCAAGATCGGGAGGGAGTTCAGCTTTCTGACAGCCTGATGGATGAAGCTGTCCTTCAGTCTGCTGGTCCTGGCCTGGCTCCTCCCTGCGGCTCCTCCCTGATGGCAGCAGACTGAAGAAGCTGTGTGATGGGTATGTGGGATCACCTGCAGTGCAGAGGGCTTTATGGGTGAGACGGGTTCCATAAATGTCCTGGAGAGAAGGGAGATATACACCAACGATCTTCTCAGCTGCTATCACTATGCGTTGAAGTGACTTACAGCAGGACGCATTGCAGGCACCATGCTGGTCAGGATGCTCTCGATGGTGCCTCTGTAGAAGGTGCACATGTTGGGGGCCGGGGCTCTGGCTCTACTCAGTTTGTGGAGTAAGTAGAGACGATGCTGTGCTTTCTTGGCAAGTGCTGAGGTGTTTTGAGCAGCACCAGGAACTTGGTGCTGCTCACTCTCTCCACAGTCGCACCGTTGATGGTCAGAGGAGCATGCTGAGTGTGCCCTCTCCTGAAATCAACAACAATCTCCTTCATCTTCTCCATGTTCAGAGAGAGATTATTGTCACTGCACCACCCGGCCAGGCGGCTCACCTCGCTCCTGTAGTTTGTCTCATCTCTGTTGCTAATGAGACCCACCACAGTCATGTCATCCGCAAACTTAAAGAGGTTGCAGTTGTGTGATGGTGTGCAGTTGTGGGTCAGTGATGGCATCATTGGTTGAGCAGTTATACTGCGGCAGGGCGACACTTTATTGTTTTTTATAGTACTGAATCCATATTTTTCAATTGTTTTATATACTGCACTGCGTCCCCTAGAGGGCGCAATGAGGAATGCCTCCTGCATGATCGGTGTCTGAAGTATGTGTCTAAACATGACAATGAACTTGACATTGGCAGGCTCTTTGTGAGGCTCCTTGGCCATTGTGAACATTCCTCCGCTCCTAGAGCTCAGCCATCTTCTGCAGCATCGTTAGGCCTCCTCTAACTACAGAGAGTTATCTTCATTGAGGCCTCCACTTGCCAGAGCTCCACTAGGGCAGCATTTGTGAGTTGTAGGCTCTCTGTGAGTGCCCTTACAAGATGTCTTGAGCATGAGGCATAGTTAGGCCTCCTCTTGCTTTAAAGAGTTGTCCTGCTGAGGCCTTCACTCTTAGAGTTCAGCCATCTACTGTGAGCATTTTCAGGCCTCCTATCGCTACAGAGAGCTATCTTCATTGAGGCCTTCACTTGCTAGAGCTCCATTAGGACAGTATATGTGAGTTGTAGGCTCTCTGTGAGACTCCTTACAAAAATTGTCCTGATTTGGGGCATAGTTTGGTGTCCTTTTGTTTTAGAGAGACGTTATACTGAGGCCTCCGCTTCTAGAGCTCTACCATTCACTGTGAGCATCATCAGGCCTTCTCTCACTACAGAGAGTCATCTTCATTGAGGCCTCCACTCACTAAGGCTCCACTAGGACAGCATCTGTGATTTGTTGGCTCTCTGTGAGGCTTCTTACAGGATTTCCCAAGCATGGGGTGTAGTTAGGCCTCGTCTCATATTGAGAGTTTTCTTTCTGAGGCCTCCACTGCTAGAGCATCCACTGCTAGAGAATCTACTGCGAGCGTTGTCAGGCCTTCTCTCGCTACAGAAAATCCTTATTGAGGCCTCTGCTTCTAGAGCTTGGTTAGCTGGTAGGATGCTAGGATATTAGACTCTCTGGGAGCTTCCTTTGCTACTGGCCTAAGTATGGAGTGTTGCTAGGCTGCCTCTCATTTTTAGTTTTGTTTTTATTCAGGCCTCCACTCTGCAGGAGCTTCGCGGGCCAGTTAGCTTTGAGTGTTAGGCTCTATGTGAGCCTCCTTGCATGATGGCCTGAATAAAAACATATTTAGGCTTCCTTTCTGAGGAATGTTAAACCAAGGTTATGACTCTCTGTGGTCATTAAAAATCCCAGGATGTCCTTCGAACATCCTGGGTGTAACCCCAGCATCTTGGCCAAATTTCCCCATTGGCCTCTGACCATCATGGCCTCCTAATCATCCTTATACACTGATTGGCTTCATTACTCTGTCTCCTCTCCACCAGTAAGCTGGTGTGTGGTGGGCGTTCTGGTGGAATATGGCTACCGTTGCATCACATTGGTGGTGGTTGAGGAGATTCCCCCTTTCATGTAAAGTGCTTTGAGTACCCAGAAAAGCGATATGTAAATATAATTAATTATTATTCATTATTTGTTACATGGGCAGCTGTGGCCTAATGGTTAGAGACTTGGACTAGTTACCCGAAGGTCGCTGGTTCGAGTCTCGGTGCTGGCAGGAGTTGTAGGTGGGGGAGTGTGAATGAACAGCGCTCTCTTCCACCCTCAATACCCATGGTTGAAGTGCCCTTGAGCAAGTCACTGAACCCCCAGTTGCTTACCGGGTGCTAGATATATAGCTGCCCACTGCTCCGGGTGAGTGTTCATGGTGTGTTCACTTCTCACTGCTGTGTGTGTGCACTTGGATGGGTTTAATGTAGAGCACCAATTCCGAGTATGGTTTACCATACTTGACAGATGTCACAAATTTCATTTTCACTTTTTTATTATTCTTGAGAAGCTCTGGCTTAAGATTGTGTTGCTGGTGCAGGGGTGAGGACTCCTTTGGGTCCTTGACTTTAGCCAATAAAGCACTCATCCCTTCAGCATGTTGGAGTGGTTATATTGTGAGTTCCTTTATTGTGAGTTCACATTCGAAAGGGAACGTCTCAGGTAACGAATGTAACCATGGTTGCCTGAGAAGGGGAACAAGACGCTGCGTCCCTTCAGACAAGAAGTGAATGACATATTTCACAGGTGCTCTTTGATACTCTCAGCCACACCATTTGTGACATCATAAGCTGCAACATGCCAATGTCAAGTACATTTTCGTGTTTAGACTCATGCTTCAGACACCGTTATGCCGGAGGCATTCCCCATAGCGCACTCTAAGGGAAGCAGCATCTCTTTCCCCATCTCAGGGAACCATGCTTACATGCGTGACCTTAGAATTTTTCTCTTGTATAAACAATTTTGTCATGGATTTTCAAAACATTATAGATCAGTACTAACTGTTCTGATGATATTCTGCCAAATTAGAGAATTTCCATAAATTCTATCCCAACATAAAAAGTAACCTGCATGGCTTTGAATGAATCTGAAAAAGAAATCGGTCTCTCTGTACAGTTCACAAGTTTGCGGTAAGAGTTTTTACCTATGCCATGGCCCTTCTTGCAGCTGACGCGGATGCTGGGATGCAGGTTCTGAGGTAGAGAGCATTGACCCTTCACCTGAGGGCATAAGTGGAAACTTCCGGTCCAGTTCCCATCCTTTCTGCAGCGGATGACATTGGTGTCGAGCCCCTGTGGACATTGCAAAACATGTTACATCATTCACTATGACATTCTAAACTTCAGCCAGGGGAAAGAGCATATAAAGACATGAATATCTATAAATACCAAATTAAAGTGTAAATTGTTTTTGTCATGATTCACACTCGTCAAGTGAAGTCACATTTGTTTATACAATACAAATTGTTTCAAAGCAGCTTCATAACAAGAAAAAACAGCATAAACGTAATGGAACAAATGCAACTTCAGCTGTAAAGAAGCTCTACAATCACAAATTCAAAAGACTGGGGTGTTTTTTTTTTTTTTTTAATAAGTCTCTTTTGCATACCAAGGCTGAATTTTATTGATCAAAAATGCAATAAAAATGGTAATAATATGAATTATTACTATATAAGATAACTGTTTTCTGTGTGAAAATATTGTAAAATGTACATTTACATTTATGCATTTAGCAGACGTGTAATATGTAATATATTGCTGTGATAGAAGCTGCAGTTTCAATTGCAATATAAAATAATGGTTTCTATTTTAATATCCTTTAACCTTTTCAGTGGTGAGTTTAAAATATCCTAGCGGTCCCCCAAGAGTGAGTTTTATTTTTAAGACGACCATTATTTTAGAACGCTCCCCTTGCTCTTTACATGCCGATGCGCCAGGCTTGTCATGTGACACACCGCGTCTACAATAACACTATATGACAGATGGATTGCTTTTATTTAGTTTTTTCTTTTTTTATTTATAATATTCACAAACTTGCATACCATGTCATGATTAATCTGATATTCCAATTCATAAATGTGTAAATGAATGTGTTTTGTTGTTTAAAAACCTTTCTAAATGATCTTGATCATGATCTGTAATGTGAGATGGGCGCCGCCATGTTTGTTCGCGCTGCAGTTCAGTGAGTCCTGTCAGTCGGATTTACAGCATGTGAATTCATCAATTTCTCCCAAAATACAAATAATAAGTGGCAGGTGAACTGGATGAAGAATAGAGTTAACTTTATAGTTACTTACACTATGTGTATCTTATATGAATAAAAAAACATCTGCAAATTAAATTTGAATGGATTGTTATTGTTGCTTCCATAGACATACGCGTGTTTTTTTTACTAGTTTTTTTTTTTTTATTGTTTTACTAGTATTTATGTGTACTTAAATGTCTGATACCTAAAATATGCATTATGTGGTTAATAACACTGCATAGTTGTGATATTATGACAAGAGCAGTGCACGTTTCTCTCTGGCTCAGCGCCAGCCAACGAGCTAAAACACAGTTTGAATTTGACAGTTATGTGACGTCACTGAATGTTCTAAATCCCATATGTGGGACCATACTCCAAGGGGCACCGAAATAAGAATCCCATATGTTGGACCATACTGCTCAAAAGGTAAAAACAGAATTAAATATTCTATCAACTATCAACTACCCGGTTCGATGGCGCCTGTGTTTGGCTTTGCCTCCGCGGCTGGATGTTTGTCCCGAGTTATTTTGTTTGTCTTTTGTGCCATACTACTACTAAGTTTGTCAACAAAAGTTGTGTCTACTGCATGGGTGTATGATCGCCAAACACTGCTGCTAATCCGATCTTCCTTGGTGGAGCGCAGCAACGGATATAATGGATATAACGTTATCTGGAATGGTATTGACGCAGCCCCATTCGCGCGTCCGACTGGATCTGACTGCACGCGACATGGAGAGGGCCTAATACGATCTACAATTAAACGGAGGAGAAAGCGAGGAAAAAGGGCAGGGAGACAGACTCATTTGAAAAAACTTTTCAAATTGAGGATTTTCAACTATGACTCCAGACCTTCATGCCTTCTTTCGGTTTTCCCTGGTGTCCCTGTGGTTCTGGTTCCAGGGTGCCGGAGAAGTTTCGACGTCGCATCTGGACGCGGTGTGTGCTTGGAGCATCTGAGGTCGCTGACGCGAGCCTGTTGTACTGCTTCGGTTGTTCCTGCACCGCTCAGGATGGGCCTTATAAATGCGCGTTCAATTGCAAACAAATCTCTCCTACTCAGCGATTTATTTACGTCCAAAGCCATGGACTTCTTGTTGCTTACGGAGACTTGGCAACGGGATATGGAATATTATCACCTGAATGAGCTTTGCCCGATGGACTGTGAATTTATTAGCTCGCCAAGACTCACTGGTCGGGGTGGAGGCCTTGCTGTGGTTTTTAAAAAGCGTTTTATCTGCCAGTCAATGAGAGCTGACGCGTACTCTTCGTTTGAACTACAGATGACTAAGGTTGGTCGCTCTAATTCAGTTTACTGCATCGTGGTTTACCGGCCACCTGGACCAGTGTCTACTTTTCTTACTGAGTTTTCTGACTTCCTATCATCTGTTATTAAGCTTGACAGAGTGATTATTGCTGGCGATTTTAATATACATGTAGATGATCCTTTGTGTAAAACTGCGTCTGAATTTGTAAATATTACTGAATCGTTTAATTTCATTCAGCATGTCTCTGGCCCTACGCACAGCAAAGGGCATACGCTCGATCTTGTCTTTTCTCATGGCGTTAATATTAATAACATCAGTATTGAAGATGTATTTGTTAGTGACCACAAATGCATTTTATTTGAACTTGTTTGTGATGAGGATCCTCTCCCTGTTAAACGAGAGACCTGCTCACGATTGATCACTCAGCGTACTATTGAGAAATTTTCTGCCGCTTTTGATTCAAGCTCTGTTCTTATTTCAACCGATGTAGACACCTGTGCACAGGCTTTTAATGATCACTGTACCCTGCTGTTGGACAAAGTGGCACCTTTTAAAACTAGAGAAATAGCAGCCGTTAATACATCACCGTGGATGAATGAAGCCATTCGTAGTTTAAGACGTGTTTGCCGGAAAACCGAGCGCTTATGGAAAGCGACTCAGCTACAAGTCCATCGCGTGTATCTTAAAGATCTTTTTATTAACTTGCATGAAATGATTAAAGAGGCTAGAGCCTCTTATTTTACTAATTTGATATCTGCATGTAAGAAAAAACCTAAGGCTCTTTTTGAAACTATTAATAATATTGTTTCTCCTGGCTCATGTATTGTCCCTGTGTTTTCAAATGGTGACTGCAACCACTTTTTGTCTCACTTTGTGGATAAGGTTAGAGCTGTCAGAGCAAGCTTGGTTCCATCAGCAAACCATCATATAGGTCTAACTGATTATCAAAGACCTTCAATACTGGACTCTTTCTGCCCCATTACACTGAAAGAAATAATTAAATTAGTGGGCACGATGAGACCTTCACAAAGCCCGGTAGATATCTTACCCGCATCTCTGTTTTTAAAATCCATGAATCATCTTGGCCCATGTTTGGTCTCAATTTTAAATTTGTCTCTTCAATTGGGCAAGGTACCTAATTGTTTTAAACATGCTGTTGTTCAGCCTATCTTGAAAAAGAACAATCTTGATGCAGCTACTTTTAAAAATTATAGGCCTATTTCCAAATTGCCATTTATTTCTAAAATTTTAGAAAAGGTTGTGGCGAACCAGCTGAATAATGTTTTAAATGCGCACAATATCTTTGAGAAATTTCAGTCTGGGTTTCGAAAAAAACACTCAACTGAAACAGCCCTTCTTAGGGTCTCAAATGATATTTTGATGGCTGCTGATGGGGGTAAATGCTCTGTGCTGGTTCTCTTAGACCTCAGTGCAGCGTTTGACACTGTCGATCACTGCACTCTGATAGATAGACTGAAAAAAACTGTGGGAATTACTGGGTCAGCTCTGGATTGGTTTTCCTCCTATCTCTCCGACAGGAGTTTTTCGGTGTCCGTAGGGAAATATATGTCAGTTTCTGCTCCTTTGTCCTGTGGTGTGCCCCAAGGGTCTGTGCTTGGCCCTCTGTTGTTCAGCCTGTATATGCTTCCTCTTGGGAAGATTATTAGTAGCTTTGGAGAAATATCATATCACTGCTATGCAGATGATATTCAATTATATTTTTCTTTTAACTCTGATAGACTAGACAAACTGTCCTTGTTGCATAACTGCCTAGCCTCCATCAACAATTGGATGGCAGACAATTTTTTGCAGCTAAACCAAGATAAAACTGAGGTGCTGATTTTTGCTCCTGACAACATTTTTCCCAAGATTAAACTGGCCATTGGGGCTCTATCACCCTCAGAATGTAATGCTGTGCGAAACCTAGGTGTCATTTTTGATAGATCTATGTGTTTTAACAGTCATGTTAAATCTGTGGTTCGTTCCTGTTTTTTCCATCTCAGGAATATCGCTAAAATCAGATCTGTAGTTTCTAATAATGAGATGGAGATGCTTGTTCATGCTTTTATTTCATCTCGTCTTGACTACTGCAATGTATTGTACACTTGTTTAAACAATTCCTCCATGGACAAATTGCAAGTAGTTCAGAATGCTGCTGCTAGACTTTTAACAAAGACCAAAAGAAGATCTCACATTAAACCTATACTCAAGGCTCTTCACTGGCTTCCAGTTAGTTTTAGAGTGCAATTTAAAATTTTAACCATTACTTTTAGAGCCTTGCATAATCAAGCTCCGGCGTATATCCAGGATATACTTCATGCCTACACTTCAGGCCGTTCTTTGAGGTCTTCGGGTCAAGATCTTTTAACTGTTCCTAGAACACGTTTAAAAACGAGAGGTGACCGCGCTTTTTGCGTGGTGGCTCCAAGGCTCTGGAACGCTCTTCCATTAGACTTGAGAGCTTTGGACTCTGTAGAAATTTTTAAAAAGCACCTAAAGACACATCTTTTTAGACAAGCTTTTAACTAGTTTTATGTTTTCTTTTTTATTGTGGCACATATACTGTATATGTGTAATTTTGTATTGTATGTGCATTTATGTTATGTGTATATTTTTAACTCTGTGAAGCACTTTGTGACTCCATTGTCTGTGAAAAGTGCTATAGAAATAAAGCTTACTAAATAGAATTTATTTCTGTGATGCAAATCTGAATTTCCATCAGCCATTACTCCACTATGAAGTGTCACATGAACCTTAAGGAATAATTTCTGATCCAAACATTTGAACGGTATTGTAAATGTTATTACAGCTCATATTATTTAAATAATTTACTGTATCTTTTGATCAATTTATTGCATCCTTGCTGAACAAAATTATTAATTTCTTGTCATTGGTATAGATTAATGTCACTGATAAATGTAATTAAGCATATTAGCAGACTGTCTGCTTAATGTCTGTTAACACACATTCTATTGAGTAACTTTGCAAGTACATGTCAACTTATACTATTAACCCTAACCTAACAGTCTACTAATACTCTAATGAGAGATAGTTGACATGTACTTGCAAAGTCACTAGTTATCCTTAGTCATACCTGTTTGCATGGTGGTTGTCTCAGTGTGTTGTTGGCCCTGTTGCACTGGATCCAGCAGGTGCTGTCAAACTTGAATCCGTCTGTGCACTGGTACATTCCATAGAAGACAGATGGAGGAGGTGGACAGGTGACCGGCTCACATGAGCCCTCTAACCAACGGCCGTCTTCTGTGCACTGACGCTTAAAGGCTCTCCTGCAGGAACCAAGACGTTTCATATGTTGTGATACCGTTCATGTCAAATTTCATTTTGATGATAAAAGACAACTTAATTTTTGTTTAACCATGCATGCTGAGTGGTTGTTATTGTTGTGTTTTTTGGTTCCTGTTGTGATTTGTGGATGATCGTATGTTTGCACACCTCTTTGGCTTGTTGGCCACATGGTATCCCGGTTTGCATTTGTACTTGCAGAGGGTGCCCACTTTAAGACCCGTCTCATTGCAGCGTTTGGTCTGCAGCACGGCACTGGGCACAGGAGGAGGCACCGGACAGCGGAGCTCACACAAAGCCTCTGGGAATGACCACAGACCGTCCTCCATACAGGTCAGAGTGTTATTAGTGCCTTTAGATGAGCGACAGAGAGAACAAATCAAATAAACACACATGAATACATATACGTTTTAAGTCAATAAGACTGACAGATTGATTAATTAATTGACTGAATCATTAAAATAATAACAGTCATAATACATAATACTTTTATTCAGCAAGGATAAATAAATTGAACAAAAGTGACAAAGACATTTATAATGTTACAAAAGTTTTCTATCTTAAATAAATGCTGTTGTACATTGTATTTATCAAAGAATCCTGGAAATAAAATCTGTCACAGTTTCCACAAAAATATGAAGCAGCAAAACCGTTTTCAACATTGATAATAACCAGAAATATTTCTTGAGCAGCAAACCAGCATATGATTTCTGAAGGATCATATGACATATGACACAGCAGTTCATATGTCTTGTCAGTAGATCTGCTTGTTGGGGGGTGTTTTGTTCTTGTTTTGGCTTGTATTGTTCCTTCTATGTCTCCTGCTTTGTGGGGGTTATTTCATGTATGTTATATTTGCAGCAGCAATATTTTTTTTACATGCTCACAGCAGCATGTGGATGAATTGGCAGTAGCAAGTTTCGGTACTTGCTCTGCCACAGCAGCAGCAGCGTAGCAGATCTATTCCACCAAAACCAAATAATTTTTGTAATTTTTTTATGTACATAACCATGCCAAGAGTTACCATGACAGAAATATAATTAAACAGTACAAATGACAAAGTATTGCCATGACATTGCTTATCATAAAATATACAGAAATCCCAATGCATTTGATTAGTCAGTACTTGCTGATAAAAGTTTTTAACCATATTGTGAAGAACTAAAGTGTGTTCTAAAATGAATAGCTCCTCCAAATTCAGAATAGATGGGTCACTTATCAATCATTAAACATACTTGAGACTGCACATGACTGAATTCCATGTTAACGTGCTATGTTGCAACTGCAAACAGCTGCAAATCACAAATTATGTGACACAATTTCCCAAGTAATAATCAGATTATTTTGACAAGCTGTTATATTAAGTTTTATTATACAAGCTGTTATATTAAGTTTTCTTTTCTATTTAATTCTCACTATTGCAACAAGCATTTTGTACTACATGCTGGATCCTCAAAATCTACCATGACCCTAGATTACTTATTTTACCAAGTCATTTTATTTTTCACAGAGTTTTTCTGTGGTTTCTCACCCACGAGCTGAGCAGGCTCCTTGCACTGGAACGTGCTCTTCTTGCCGTAGGTGGTGCCTTCTGGGAAATCAAAGTGGGCAGGGTGCACATGATACTTATCTGGAAGCCCACAGTCAACCGGCTCACACGATACTTGCTTGTTCCATTTCCTATCAGCACAGGTGATGGTCACGGTTGAGTCCATCTACAGAGAAAAGACATCAGATGTTCTGAGTTCTGTGCAGTTCAATATGTCCTGCTAACCACAAAAGTGCACGAGGCTGAGATCACAGTAAAAGACACATCTGTTCCTCTCACAGGCCTGAAAGCAGCACTACTAACTAGTGCTTCAGTATTTTGCATGAGGAATGAAGTGCCATTTAGTCGTGCATTGTGGTGTTTGATGAAAAGGCACAAAATATCCAGACAGTAGCACTCATCTGAAACCTACTGAGCTACCAAACTAAATGGACTAAATGACCTTCATGAAACTATCATATTTGATATGCACATTTCTAAGGCTTCTAAGTGATCAACATGATCAAAACTTTGCTGAAAAACCATCTTGCTTCATGTAATCTGATTAATAGTTTATACTTTATTTTTAGCAAGTAAAAGGCTTTTTAGTATAATTGTACAAATGTCCACCTTGAGAGCTGTGAAATAAATTTAGTGCTGAATAAACTCCTGGGTTCATTCCCCTGTGGAAAGCCAAACACACAGAAAGTGAGACGAAACAATGCAATTTTTAAAAAGTTTGTGCTACATTGACCTGTCATAGGCACGGCTCAATGGAGCAAGCAGCGCAACCAACTCAAACGGTGGAGAGAGGAAGTGTTTGCTAGCGCCACCTAAAGGATTTGAGTGCGGTGTCACAAACTAATCTCATTCATCTCAATCTGATTTTTTTTTTTTATGTAACACATGGGTTGGACTTTCTTTTTATTACTTATACTTGGTTAAGTGCTGCTGATTCGAGTCCTCTTGCTGATCTGTTACCTCCAGGATGTAATTTTTTAAGCATTCAGAGGACTACTCGCCGGGGTGGAAGCTTGGCTGTTATTTTTAATAACATTATAATATATTAAAGCATAAAATACTGTCTGTTGAAACCTTTGAGAGTTTTGAAGTTCAGTTAATGAAGATTGATTTGTCATTGCCAATACTTTTTGCCATGAAATATACATTAGGCCTCCTGGTTATAATAAGGACTTTGTAAATGAGGAAAGGAAAGGAAAGGAAAGGAAAGGAAAGGATGGGAATATGTGGCTATGTGAATATGTGAATTTGTGCTCTGCATTTAACACATCCAAGTGCACATACACACACAGCAGTGAGTAGCAAAAACACACACACAACCCATACCTTGAACACACACCCTGAGCAGTGGGCAGCCAAAGCTGCAGTGCCCAGGGAGCAGTTGAGGGTTCAGTGCCTTGCTCAAAGGTCTCACCTCAGTCGTAGTATTGAAGGTGGAGAGAGTGCTGATAATTCACACCTCCCACTGACAATCCCTGCCGGACCTGAGACTCAAACCCGCTACCATTGTCTTACAAGTCTGACTCTATAACCTTTAGGCCATGATTGCCCCACAACTGCCCCTTTTTATCTGTGGTTGTTACATCTGCGGACAGAATTTTGATAATGGGTGAGTTTAATATCCATGTCTGTTGTGCTTGTAAACCGATGAATTTTTTAATTTGGTTGATTCCTTTAACCTATCAAAGTGGGTCTCTGGATCAGGGATCGAACCACCAACCTTCCGGTTTGTAGACAACCTACATGAACCACTGAGCCACTGCCACCCCTTTATTATTTTTAATATATAAAACTACACAATTTGAGTTACACAAGGATGCAGGTTGTGTTTTACAGCGAAAGCCTTGTTCATACTTTGGGTTTGTTTGACTTGTCAAAAAAAAACAATGTGACAATGTTTTCTGAATCTGCAAAAGCTCCTGAATCTACATACATGTATAGTGATCTCTTACATTTAATCACATAAACCAAATTAAATAGCTACAAAATTTAGAAATATATATTTTAAACTATACTTGCAAATATTGTTTTGTCTTATAAAAGAACTTATACTTCATCATGAAACATTTGGTTTAGTTGATAAAGGAGAACTATAACACTAGAAACACACGTTATTGATAAACTCAGTCAGATATTCTTTCTCTCTCATATACTTCAGCCTTTCCTTTGACTATTTGATACACCACAACAATATCTTCTTACCCAGTCATTACTCACTTTCATATTTCTCTGTACAAACATATGCTTTCCACATGTTAACTCAATCAATATGTTTAGAATATCTGGACAGAATTCCCAAAAGTGACTGAACTAAGAGTGAGGGCTGAATTATAATAAATTATCACCTCAGACAAGGTCATTTATACTCTTGTGAAGAACACATGGGTATTTGCAGGTGACTGCTGACATACATGCACACATGCATAAGAGCGAAGCTAAATAAAACAACAACAAAAAATCCCTGCTTTATAAAGATTACATAATATCCTGCCCTTTGTAATGTAAGCTTGAATCATTCAAGAAACATCATGTGTTCAGTATCTGTTCAAATATAATCCAATTCAGAACATCTGTATCAGGGTTATTAAGGTAACACTCTATTTTGATGGTCCACATTAGACATTATACTAACTATAATTAACTCTGCAACTCCATGTCAACTAGCAGTCACTGGAGTATTAGCAGATTGTGTGCTAAATATCAGCTAACACTTTATTTTGATGGTTCCCTAACAGACATTCAAACGATTATAAGTAACTGCAAGACCATGCCAACTTATTCTACTAACCCTAATCTAACAGTCTACCAATGCTCTATATGAGAGTTAGTTGACATCCACAAGTCATGACATGACCTAACCCTAATGATACAAAAATACAACTATCTACATAGCATTTAACAAAATGCAGATTTTTCAAAAGCAGCTTTGGGAACTGAGCAAACTGGAAAAGCCATATTTAAACAGATTTACACACATAAATACATGCATTTCTGTTGGGGTTAGTAGCAGAACAGTCTTGGTGAGTGTTTGGACTGATTATATTCTTTGTAAACGTGGTAGACTCATAGTGACACACACACACACACACACACACACACACACACACAATGATAAACACAAAAACAAACAAACAAACAAACAAACAAACAAACTCATAACAAACACATTTACAACACTGGGTTAAAGCCAATAAATGTTCAGTTGGAGAAAGATAAAGAAAAATGTTTGTATGGATGGCGAGTTTTTCTTCTTTTATACAAATTTATAGCTGAGCGGTTCACCTCATTTGGGCTACTGTGCCTAATTGAACACAGCCATTGCTTCACTGACTTACTGAAATGCACACACCAAAGCTTTTGTTTAAATGCATCACTATATCAAACAATGATTCAAATTAAAAAAATGTTTTTTGTCCCATACCCATGAGACTTTGATGTTGCGTCAAGTAAGTATGTTTGAGCTTATGTTTACCATATTTGATGTGCTCTATGTATGTGTGTTGTTTAGTGTTAATAAATCAGTTAATCCCATTAAAGTATGTTTCCTCCAGAAGCTTGGATTAAATTGCAATTTTGTTGTGTTTATGAATAAAATCACAATTACTTTTTGTAGTCTTTGATGCTCGAAAGTTTGGGTTTCATGAACTAAATGGATGGACAAAAATTATTAGACAGAATGAAAAACCTACTTTTATGCAAGTCTTATGGATATTGGGAATGACTTGAAGTGTTTCCCTTTCAGTCTCTCCCATAGCTTAGCTGACGCTTCTGGGAAAACTCCTGTTACTCCGATACTGAAGCCTGATTTGTTCACCAATGTTGCTTTAACCCGGAAAAAGGGGTGGAGCCAACCACTTTATAAGTCAGACCTGAGCTACATTTTGACTGAAATTTTCTCCATCAGCAACAAAGATAATCTCCTCACTGAGTCTTCAAGCAAGAAGCAGCCAAAGAAGAAGAAGAAAGAAGCCCAGCCCCCGGCACTGGAAGGAGCCAGTAACCTTCCCCTGCAGACATCTGATGCATTTAGAGGTGACCTATTATGCAAACATCACTTTTCTGTGATTTTTTTTTCTGTGAAGGTGTTTGAATGTGTAACCGCAGTGTGTGAAAACAACCAGCTATTAATGGTAAAAATGTTTTTATGATCCCAATAAATAAAAAGCAGTCACTCCAAACGAGCAGTGTCAAGAGCTCCCTCCATCTGAGCCATTAAAGACACGATGGTTACATTTTATTTTCGAAGGGAACTTCACATACACACTCTGGGGACATCGAATACTTAAATTATATATTGTAAAAATGGGCATAATAGGTCATCACCGGGACAGATTGCCTTCACTGCAACAGCATGTGTCTTGCCCTTCTCTGCTTGTGGATCACCTTCTTAAATGCTATCCCATTTCCTCTCTCGCCTAGAAGGAAGAAACAATGGAGCAGCGGAACTCAAACAATGGGCTTGAGTGAACTCATGCCAGTGTAACTCCAACATGCTTCACTTTGCCCGCAATGTCTCGTTTCTCCTGTGTGTTTCACATGTGAGTATCAGTGCTCGTCGCTGTCTGCAAGTGGCTTGATTTCCTTTGGCGGATCTGAAGAGGATGCTGTCACTGATGACTCCATGTCATCGATGGCTTCAGATGCTGAAGAGTGGGCGTGTTCCAGTGAAGAGCATAAAACCCTGCTTTCAACACAGACAACACAGCCCACTGTGGGCAGCGAGCTGATCCAGGTTCTAACCAAGGTCGTGGAGGATCTTGACAATTCATGAGGAACTCACCAGAATGTGGCAAGCACCCAACTTGGTCCATGTTAATCCCTCTACTTCTACCGCTCTCACCACTGTTGACGCCACTGAAGAACAAGGGTATAGCAAGCTCCCTCCTCAGAAGAGGTGGTCGCTGTGCATCTGTACCCTCCATTAGCTCTGGGGTTGAAAGCCCATGAAGCGCACCCATCTAACCCCAGAAGGACTACCTCACCCATTGCAAACAGGGCTTACTCAGTGGCTGGCCAGGCTGTCTCAGTGCTTCACACAGTGGCAATATTCTAGGCCAAACTTCTCTGCACCATGGATGAGTCAGCCAGAGGTCCGATGCCTTCAAAGAGTTGTGCCCTGTGACTGACTTGGCTCTGCACACTTAGGTGGCCACTGCTCAGGTGATTGGCAAGTCCACGGCCAACTTGGTGGTGCATGAGCGCTACCTTTGACTGAATCTGACATATTTTAGGGACGCTGACATGGTCGCCTTTCTAGACTCATCAGTTTCTCCCAAGATACTGTTTAGCCCTGCTGTGGATGGATGTGCCAAGCAGTTAACAGCGGCAAAGAAGTCATCACAGGCAATGTGTCACTTCCTGCTGGAGCACTCCAGTTCAGTAGCTGTTTCAAGTAGCCAGAAGGCTCCATCCTCTCAGCAGCCTGCCAAGCCAGCACCACCTTAGCCCCAGCCTAAACCTGAGCCTGGGCTTCAGCAGTGCCCCCGGACCATGAAATGCTACCCATTTCTGAAGCATCAAGCCCCCCCTCCCCCCCTCCCATTCAGTGTATGCCAAAAACTTAAACCACTTGCCATCTGGCTTCAGACTCGGAACGCTATCCTGGATGTGTCAAGTTGTTTTTTAAAAACCACAAAATGATGATACTCACAATTCACTCACAGACTGCCCTGCTTCAGAGGTATCATTAGAACTTCGGTAGGGAACAAAAATGCTTATGTTCTCCGGTCTGGAGTATAAACACTGCTTGCAAAAGAAGCTGTGGAAATGTTACTCCAACAAACAGCAAGATTACTTCCTTGTTCCCAAAAAAATGGTGGGCTCAGACCCAGTCTCCATCACAGGCATCTGAACTGCTTGCTAATGAGATGGCTGTTGAAGATGTTAACTTTGAAAGAGGCCTTCATACAAATATGCTCCGAGGACTGGTTTCTATCAGTGGATCTGAAAGATGCTTACTTTCACATCCAGATAGCCCCCCATCACAAACCGTTCTAGAAGATTCGCATTTGAGGGACTGGTCTATCAGTATTTAGTCCTGCCATTCGGACTGTCACTGGCCCCATGAACTTTTACATTGTGCATCTATGCAGCTCTTTCCCTTCTGAGCCAGATGGGAATACACATTATGACTGGTCTTATCCATATCAGAACGGGAACTCATCTCTCACAGGTCGCTGCTGCTTAGTCACCTGGAACGGCTTGGGTTAAGAATCAGTTCAGCCAAGACCTCTTTGTCTTCCAGTCAGCGAGTGGTTTTTCTGCCCAAATATGTATGATTTTGGGGGCGTGCCAGTTACAAAGGAGAGACTTTCCCACTGGACAGTCAATGGTGGTGTGTCCTATAGGTGGGAGGGCCCACTCCACTAGAGAAATGGCCTCCTCCTGGTTGTAGTCCAGCGGGATTTATTCTGTGTTATTGTGGCAGTAACCTACCAACCTGTCATGCAATGATAATATGGTTGGCAGACAAATTGTCCAGAAAAAAAAGAAATATATATACAGGCACTGATTAGTTGAGATGCATTTAATCTAGTAGAAGAGTGGCAGTTTGACTGGATTTCACATTGGTTATCCATTAAACATCTGAGCATAGTGTTTGCATGATGAAAACAAGCAAGGACACACACACAAACAAGTGGAGGGAACCGTTCGTTTTGAAGATAATTCCATCTAAAGCAGATTTCCTGGAAGCCTCATGTCACAACTGAAGCCAGTGCACTTTCTAATGAAGCTCCACACCATTGTCCTTGCTCCCATGCTGATGTGACAGAAACACACTTTTATGACATTCTATTGCATGATCTTGTCATAAACATTGTTGAGATAAAGAATGAAGAGATCAAAAGCGAGGGCATGATCAAATCGCTCTGGGTGCTGTTTGATAAAACTATTACATCACTGAAACCCAAAGGGGAAATATATAAAAAAAAGTAAATAAAAAAATAAAAATTATTATTAGGAGCAATATTCCTTACTCCTTTGTCTTTGAGAGCACAAACTTTCAGCTGCAACATGAGGTCCACACGGAATCAGCATTTGCAGAATTGGAATTAGATTTCTGCAGAATTGGAATCAACTGGAAGTTCTACATGATTGCAATGAGAGTGCAGTATTCTCAGCTTATTTTAACATAGCTTACTTTTATGTATTTTATGCATATTATTCAGAAACTGTTTGGTTCTCTTTGGTAACCTCATGAAAATGCAACAAGTTACCAACAACATTCAAGGCAATGGAGCACCCATTAAAAATCATTTTCTTAATTCACTGTTTTCTTGTAACATCACATCCTTATAGGAAAACCCATCTGGAAAGCAAAACAAGGCTTTTCTCTGCTGCCCCCCAGTTATTTTTTACCAGGTTTGTATGAATAATAATGCTACGACAGTAATTACTTTATTGTAATTACCTTATATAATTACCTTATTGATACTATATACCCAGATTTTTTTGCATGTCTGCAAGATGTCTGTTAAAGATTGCTTCATCTGGAAAGCATCTGGTGTATACAAACATCTGATAGACATCTTTCAGATGTCAGTTTTACATACACTCCAAATCATAAACATTTTAAAGACATTTTTTAATCGTCTACGTATTTGACATATGATAGGAAATGTCCTATAGATGTATTACAGATATGATCAAACACTCTAAAAATATGACTTGGAGATGTAAATCCAGACATCAAATAGATGTCTCTGTGATAAACGTGCGGATAAAGCCAAACAGATATGCCCAGAATAGGCATATGAACTGCACATGAAGCGCATTCCCATAGAAAACCATTATCAAGAAAATGGTTAATGTAGGTTAATGCATTAAGATGTTTTGCCCTTCAGGTCTCCAAACCTAGCCTGGTAATACCAAACTCTGCTACTTTGCTTCGTAGACCGAGTCTGGAAGGGCATAACTGGCAAGCGTTTACTTTCTCGTGGGGAGGCGCTTGTCTGAAGTTTAAAATCATTGGTTACCCGTAAGACAATCATATAACGTTTGGTTATGACGTGTGTTACGCGACGGCTCAGCCACCTCAGCAGCCTCACACTACTGCTGTAAACACAGGTATGCTGCAAAAACAAAACCATCGAGCGAGTTTCGCTGCCTCTTTAACCTGATCCTGCATGAGAAGGCGACGCAATCACAATTATCACCTTGCTGGACTTTGGCCTCCCCAGTTTCTCACTGACGATCGGTAACAGTTAATAAATTTAACTTTTCCCAAAGCCTGTCGGGTGTAGGGCCATAACATCACCTCCATTCACAATGTGAAACAAACATTCTGCGAATAGCATACCATTTATCCATGTCAACTGTCATTTTTGATTTCCCTAACCTAAACTACGATCTTAAATTCGGCGCTTAGCGTCTACGTCACAGCTCTCAGCCCGTACTCTGTTTGTTGATTGGCCAGCTGGTTTGGAGCCGGAGGAAAACTGGGAGATGGTTTGCTATCTCAGACTGAGTACAGAAGTGAACTGAAATGGAGCGGAAGTATGAAGTCTTGATGTAGTCAGGCTACTCCACACCAGTCATATGACAGAAAATTATAAAAAAAAAAAAAAAAAAAAAAATATTAGATGAATAAAAAAAACTTAAGTAAAAATTTAAATCCCTGCCTTTACAACTCATTTATATAAAATAAATTCTAAACTTACTGAAACTAAAACTTAAATCAAAATAAGCTAAATCAAAATATATAAAAAAGAAGCAAATTACAAAAGCCCATAGCAAAATCACTAAAACTAAAATTAAACCTAATAAAATTTAATAAAGTATTAATATTTCAAATAATGAATAAATAATATTACAATAACACTGGGGTATTGCCCCCTTGCATTGGTATACGACTTTTGGCCCAACATAATCTTTCTCATTTGTTTGCCCATACTGGTAAGTACCTGGCTCTTGATGATGTCATCATCCCTGTGGATTTGTAGGACATAGCCGCTGTTACACATGACAGTGCAGCGTGCTCCGTTAAAGTAGCCGCCGTCGCTGCACTGCACCTCTGCATTCCGGATCAGCGGCTCTTGGCAATCAATAGCATCACAGGAGTAATGAACGCAGCTGAAAACAAAACAACAACAACAACAAAAATGATATGTGACAGTGTTGTATTAATTTGAGCCGTTAAAATTTGCACTGTAATGCAGGGGTTATCAGCAAACTTCCAAGATTATTATTATTTTTTTTTTTTTTTTTGAGAAGTCAAATGAACAAAATATTGCTAGAAAACATAGATACAGAGTCAGTGAGTGAGCTTCAATTTAAATCAATGAGACATAAAACCTGCAAACCTAGAGCTCGGGATATTTATTTTTACTCACTGAAACAAAACAAAACAAAAATCTTTTGTACTTATTCACGAAACCACAGATTTTTTGCACAATTACAGTAATGGTCTATGTACAATTTAACTGGATATGCCTTTAGATGCTTTCAGAAACGTACATTTCACTTCAGCACTTTAATTTAATTTAAAAGTCAATTTCTGTTTTTCTCAATAAAAAAATAATAAAAAACATTTGTTGGGAAATTGAGAGGATTGTGGGGAAGATTTGGTGTCTGATTTCTACACTGCTCTTTGTTACATAAAGACAAGGCTATTCAAATCTTGCCCTGTAGGGCAAATCTTGCACTGGGCCTCCAGGGCAAGATTTGAATAGCCCTGCATAAAGAGTAATTCATGTGGCCAGATGAACAATGCTGGACAAATTGTAAGCTTAACTTTATCCCCGAAAAAAAAAAAAAAAAAAATCCTGTGAGAATAAAAAATAAGTCTCTAATGAAGTCAGTTTGTAACTGCAGAACTGCCATTTTTCAACTCTTAGCTGACCAAATAGAATCCTGCCAGATCTGACGATGATGTGTTGGAGCTTTCAGTAAGCAAGGAAAAAAAAAAAAAATACTGTTTAAGGTTTCAGGCACCTTTTTTTCTTAGCACAGGAAAACATGTAAATAAGCTCCTCTCCCGAACTTGGAATCACTAAAATATTGTTTTATGTAATAATTTTGTATTTTTTTTTTTCTCCACTCACACAGTATTGGTCCATGTATTTAATTAGATAGTTAAAATAAAATTGCAAGCAGTATCATCTGTGTCCGGTAATATGCTAGTTAACGAACTACAGTAAATAACTTAATAAGTAAAAGTTGATTTCTATAGAATGCATGCAGTTTTAATTGGCTGGTGTTAATATCCAATATTTGCACTATAATAATTATTTTGTCACATCGCAGTACTTTTTAAAATAAACTAGTTAATCCAAAAGGTGGAAATGCATGGTGGATTAATACCAGGATGTTACAGGAATTAAGATTTCCTATATACATACATGCAAAAATGTCACAAAAAACAATCACATTAAACAAGCACTGTGTATGTGTATGTAGGCATTTTTTAGTTACTAATGTATGTATTTGGCCTAAATTTCTCTTATTAGTTTGCAAAGTAATTTATTGTACACCCATTACCATGTGAGCCAAGAATCCGTGCCAAACAGAGCCCTCTGAAGACATAAAACTGATGCTCTATGGCATACTGCACTGAAAAACAACTTGAACACTAACTTGCTCTATTCTTTTTCTATTCTGTTTTCTTTTTATTATATTATTAAAACATTGCTACGTGTACTGCGTTAAGCTAACTGAGACTTGTTATAGCACTTGTATACAATTGCTCTTTTGTTGATTTTGATTGCTTCCATTGTCCTCATTTGTAAGTCGCTTTGGATAAAAGTGTCTGCTAAATGAATAAATGTAATTGAAAAAAAGGTTTTGTATAATTTCTGTGACCGTTAACTTTAGGGGCGAGGTTAGGTGTGGTCCTACATACAAATTCCTATGAATTTTCCACCTCGACAAAAAATATTTTTCAAAAATGAGCAAAATCGCAGGAATTCGCACAAATTAGCCACCATGTCAAATATGTATTGATTGCCATGAGATCAGATTAGTGTTTCGTATAGCACAGTATTATGGGAAATATGGTGTTAGTGGTCAATGGCCTTCGCATAAGATCAGCATCAGTATTTAAGTATATGTGCACTACAGAAACATTATGAATATTCAGCATGCATGCTTCTGAGCATTATTTTACAAAAAAAATTCAGCCACTTGATAAAGTGCACTATGGAGCTAAAGCAAATCAAACTGCTGTCGATAAAGCATCAGAGGAGGCACTTTGCATCAAAGGGCCGTTCGTGGTAAACAAATAATTTTCAGCTTTAACTGAAAGCGACGTGCCTGTTTCAAAATAACCTCAGTCTATAAATCAAGCTAATTATGTTTATTGCACATTCTTACATAAATTGACAATATTATATATTATTGTAAGAATGATGAGTGTGCTTTGGTCCTAGTGGCCTTGTTCATGCTGTTTTTAACTGGTTTGGATGCTCACTATGATTTGTTACTAGATCACTATTATTTCTAAATTATTTCTGGCATCACTTAGAAGTCAGATGTAAAGGATTTCCTTCAAGTCTTCTGGTAATGGTTCAAACTGTAAGACACTTGGTTCAAAAGAGATTAGCTTGCATATTTGTTTTATTTATGAGTGTAGTGATAACTACAGTTTCGTTGGGATTTATGTACACTTAAAATGATAAACAAATGTCATGATTTAGTTGTTCATGATCATTTTCCAGCCTCTCTGACCAATTAAACAGGCCATTTGTGGATACTGAGCAACAACGCTTTGCTTGCTGTCAGGGATAATATACTAAAAGCAAGAACAAACGTATTTGGCAGTGGAGCAGAATAATAAACTTGTTTTCCCTTTGAATGACGTTTATTTTCCTTTCCTATTTTTCTTCTTGTGTTAAGCATACACCTCCCTATACATTTTGTTAGAGGTCTCTGAAAACAAGGCTTTATTTTCTTAGCTTGTCAACTGAATGTTATTCACTTAAGGATATATTAACTGGAATACAGGCCAACAGTTGCATTAGGTGCTTACCCCATTTTATGGTTAAATGTACTTCTTTCTATAGTTTAGTAATGAATAACTGATGTAATAAATGTGGGAGGTCATATAATAATGTGTCTGTGGCATCAGAAACTTGAGGATAACAGAACTTTTTTTCAGTGAATGCTCTTTTTTGGACTAAGGAAAAGGTTTTGCATTTTGAATGTTACAGTATGTGTCATAATACTCAAAATATCAAGAATAATTTGTTTCTTTGTAAAAGCCCTTCAACATTCAAAACCATGTTCATAACTCAAGGTAAAATTTTCAAAAATTCTTAATTTTACTCTGATTCATCAACTTTGTGGATATAGCAGGAGTAATATCTAATAAGGACCATGGAACCAATCATTTGACTCTAGGCCTGACAGCTCACCTCTGGCCCATGGGGTTGTATATTTCATCACTCTGGCAGCCACTGATGGTAATTGGGTCAAAGAACTGGAAGGAACGCAGGCCAATGCCGGAGATAGCCACAAGTTCGGAGCGGAACATGAGGAGAATTGCTTTGGTGTGGTAGAAGGCCATACTCAAGTCATGATTCACTGGGATGACCAAAGGATTGGTGCGGCAACTCAAACGCCAGTCGCCTAAACATTTCAGGGAATGGAATGGACACATATGACAATAATAAGTATTTAGGCAATTGCCAATATAAGAATCAAAGTCGATAGATATAGAAAACTGTGCAACGTCACAAGCACTCACCTAGGCTGTGGACGCTCTCTTTGGTGTCGATCAGTTGGACGGTAATGTTGCACTGGGCTTGGTCGATGAAGCTGGTTCCGTCTGCAGCTAAATGGATAATAACGGCTGCAGCAACCATCGGATGTGAAAAATACGCCTGCAGGAAACAAGAGCTGGTCTTACATTTGACATACAGGAAAAACCAGTCAATTTTATCACTACCATCTTTCAGACCAGTGGAAAGAAAAACATTCAAATTACAAATTTAAGTGTTTATTTTATGACACATTATCTACATGTGTCTGTAGATTTTAATTGCGATGTTCATTTTATTTTTGGCATACATTAAAAGTCTGCACTCAACTTCACAGTTTTATTCCTATCTGTATTATGAAAGATTTTACAGAAGTGCAAATATATGATTAACTTGATTTATCAAATATTTTATTCCTAACAACTAATTACATTTTCATTTTCTTTTCCTGTTGACAATATTTTTGTCAGTGTTTTTCTGTTTTACCCCTGTCTTTGTTCCTAAGTTTCCTTTTAATGGTCATTTTCCTGTTCTTGTTGAGTTGATTGATTATTCTATGCACCTGTTTTGTTAATTATTCTTTGTATATTACTTCCTGTTTGTTCCTTCATTTCCTGTCCAGTCAACCTAGTTACTAGCTGTTTGATTTTGCTCTTGAGGTGTATGTACCCTGCATTTTCAGCCGCATTTCGCCAGCTCACCCCACGCCAGGAACCCCCATATACCGGCTCGGACAGCTTGCCAAGGCCCAAACACGCCTGCATTTTCAGCCGCATTTCGCCAGCTCACCCCACGCCAGGAACCCCCACATACCGGCTCGGACAGCTTGCCAAGGCCCAAACACGCCTGAAGCTCCATGACCATCCTTAGCCCAGAAATGCCAGTCGCTTCCAAGTCAAGATTGCCGGCCACTTCAAAGTCAATGTCCGGTCAGATGCTAGCTGCAGCTCACACAAGCCCACCGGCCGTTCAGCACTCAAGCCCGCTAGCTGTGGCTCATACAAGCCCACCGGCCGCTGCTCACTCAAGTTTGCCGGCCACTCCGATGTCAAGCCCAACGGTCATCTGCCTCTCTTCAGCCCAAAAGAGGAGCTTGCGGAGGAAGAGACTGGTGCCGCGGCCTCAGAGGCTGCTCTGCCATGGCCTCCTGAACTGCCTGCTTTGCAATGGCCCCCTGAGCTGCCACCCCAGTCGATGTGTTACAGTGGGTGTTACTGTATGTCAGTGTTGTGTTCATGTTTTACCCTGTCCTTGTTCCTAAGTTTCCTTTTATGGTCATTTTACTGTTCTTGTTGAGTTGATTGATTATTCTATGCACCTGTTTTGTTAATTATCCTATGCATATTAGTTCCTGTTTGTTCCTTCATTCCTGTTTGTTCCGTTATTAGTTGTTTGATTTTCCTCCTGAGTTGTATGTACTCTGCGTTTTCAAGATTCAAGAGATTCAAGAGATTCAAGATTTTTATTCGTCACATACAAAATTATATATAACCAGCAGTGAAATGTGTGTCAGGTCCGCTCCATGGACAGTGCAATTATTAAAGAAAACAACACAGATGAAAATATACATAAATATAGCTATGTAAGAATGAAATAAAAGTAAAGAATAAAAATATAAGAATAAAATATAAAAAAGATGTATATTGTAGAATTAAATATAGAACGCAAAATAATGTGCATGAAAGTAAACTGTAGTCTTAAATATTAAGATATACAGGGATGTACAATGTGCATATGTGCAAACAGGGTGACACTGTCAGTGTGTCTATGTGAGGTAGTAAATGATGAATATCTTACTGATAAAGTCTACATTAAGTGGAGGCATGAGGATGTTAAGAGGCTGGTTTTGAATTTAGGAGCCTGATGTTCTGGGGGAAGAAACTCCTGAGTCTCCCAGGCTACGGAAGCGCTTACCAGATGGCAGCAAAGTGAAAAGATGGTTACTGGGGTGGGTGGAGTCTTTGATGATTTTAGCAGCTCTACTTCTGCAGCGTTTGAGGTAGATGTCCTGCAGAGAGGGGAGAGCAGACCCTGAAATGCGCTCAGGGCTTTGCAGTCTTGACTGGAGCTGTTCCCAGACCACACTGAGATACACTGAGTCAATACACTTACTATAGCCCCAGAATAGAAAGTTTTCAGGATTGCTGGTGAGACCCTAAATTTCCTCAGCTGTCGCAGATGGTACAGTCTTTGCCTGGCTTTATTAACCTGTGTTTGAATGTGAGTGGTCCTATTCTCACATTCAGAGAGAGACAGTTGTCCTGGCACCATGATGTTAATTTCTCTACCTCATCCAAGTATGCAGTCTCATTATTGTTGTGAATGAGGCCCAGAACCACAGTATCATCAGCAAATTTGATGTGGAGATGTGGAGCTGTGCGAAGACACGCAGTCATGTGTGTAGAGAGAGTAGAGCAGGGGACTCAGGACACAGCCCTGCGGGGCTCCTACGTTCAGGGTGATGGAGCTGGAGGTGTACTGGCCTAGTTTCACCACTTGAGGTCTGCCGGTGAGGAAATCAAGAATCCAGTTGCAGAGTGAAGAATTCAGGCCGAGGTCTATGAGTTTAGAAGCTAGCTTTAAGGGGACTATAGTATTAAAAGCTGAGCTATAGTCAATAAATAGCAGCCTTACGTAGTTCCTATTATTGCTGTCAATGTGTGTGAGAGAAGAGTGCAGGATGTGAGAGATGGCATCATCTGTGGATCTGTTTGGGCGATAGGCAAACTGAAGAGGGTCCAAAGTATCCGTTATGGAGGAGCAGATGACGTTTTTAACCAGTCCCTCAAAGACCTTCATGACTATTGATGTGAGGGCAACTGGACAATAGTCATTCAGACAAGAGGGTTTATTGTTCTTAGGCACAGGGATGATGACAGATTTTTTGAATGAGGTGGGAACCATCAATGTAGCAAGAGACTCATTAAAAATGGATGTAAACAAACCAGCGAGCTGATCAGCGCAGGACCGCGGAACACGGCCAGAAATCCAATCAGGTCTGGCTGCTTGCCTTACATTCCTCCGAACCTCGTCCTTCGACACGGTGATCGCATGATGATCGCTGATCTGACTGCTGCTTCCTGACGCGCTGATCGGCAGACTCACACTGCTTAGATTGCTTTCAAAGCGGCCGTAGAAAGTTTTTAGCTCGTCAGCCAGCGACGGATCTGCTCTCACCCCTGCAGAGAATTTATGTCCAAAGGCACAGATGGTCCTTAGTCCTTGCCACATGCGTCGGGAGTCATTTAGCTGGAAATGTGACTCTATGCGTTCCCTGTATCTATGTTTGGCGGCTCTTACTGCGCGTCGGAGAGCATAGCATGATGCTTTGTACTTGCTCATATTTCCCGACAGAAGACTGGCGTTGTAAGCAGCAGTGCGTTTGTTTACTGCTGCACGGATTGATCTGTCCACCCATGGTTTCTGATTTGAGAATGTCCTTATAGTTATTGTATCTGTAGCTTGTTCGGCTAGCATGTTTACAAAGCTTAATGCTACATCCGTGAACTCGCTGACGTCAGATGAACTTGCGCGAAACATGTCCCAGTCTAAGTCATCAAGAGCAGCCTGTAACGTTGCTTCTGATTGGGCGGACCATCGCGTCACCACCCTCTGCACCGGGGGATCTTGAAAGAGCCGTTGTTTATATTCCGGTGTGAGGAAAATGGCAGCATGGTCCGATTTGCCGAAAGCCGGTAGTGAGCAAGCTTTGTAGGCATTCTTAAACTGAGTGTAGCAATGATCCAGTGTATTAGGTCCTCTGGTTGGACAGGATACATGTTGATAAAAATTAGGCATAACTTGCCTGAGTTTGGCTTTGTTAAAGTCCCCAGCAATGATAATAGCAGCGTCAGGATGTTTGTTGATGTTGCCGCTGAGCACATCGTGAAGCTCAGACAAAGCCAAGCCGGTGTCTGCTTGTGGAGGGATGTAAACAGCAGTTATGATGATCGATGAAAACTCCCGAGGCAGATAGAATGGGCGGCAAATAATGGATAAATGTTCCAGATGAGGCGAGCAGGAGCGCGACAGAGTGGAGATATTCCTGGGGTCACACCATTTCTTGTTAATCATGAAACACACTCCTCCGCCTTTGGATTTGCTGGCCTCGGCTGTCCTGTCCATCCGTAAAACAGAGAAGTTTTCAGACGGCGTTACAGCAGCGTCCGGGACCAAGGGCGTGAGCCACGTTTCAGAAAAACAAAGGATGTTACAGTCCATAATGTCCCATTGGAAACTTATTCTGGCCCTAAGATCGTCCATCTTATTCTCCAGAGACTGGACATTGGCGAGCAGAATGCTCGGTAAAGGAGGGCTGTGTGCTCTTTTCCTCAGTCTGTTGCGAATCCCAGCACGTTTTCCGCAGTGTTTCTTGATCCGTCGCCTCGGGTGGTTATTCAGGTGGCCATTGTTCATCTCGGCGTTCCGGAGAATCTCAGATGGCCACGATGGGTTGGAGGATAAAGTGTCCTGAAACAGGTCAGTGAAGCGGTGTCCAGTGTCCAAAAGTGTTTCTTTGTCGTATATGATCAGTGCAGAGATAATGTGTGTAAAAAGAGAAAGCAAAAGTAGGTAAAAAAGTAAATAAAAACATAATCTAAGTGGAGCGACCTGGATGGCGACCGGACTCGGTGGCGCCATCTCCAGTTTCGGTATTAAACTCTATTTAACTGAAGTTTGAGACTCCTCCATTCTCCCTTGCCACAATGAACCGTAACAATTTTATGAGTTATTGAGGAATAAAAAGAGAAATACAAAATCCACTCTGTAAAAACTTTTAGTATGTCAACAAAGTGAAACAAGAATTGTAAACCTGGCTTTATCTAATAATAATATCTTTATTTTTTCCTCAGTCGGAAAAGGGTGGCTTGCCCACTTCAGGTTTGTGGAGAGTTCCTGCCTCAAGTGGAGGAGTTTAAGTATCTTGGGGTCTTGTTCACGAGTGAGGGAAGGATGGAACGGGAGATTGACAGACGGATCGGTGCAGCTTCTGCAGTAATGCGGTCGATGTACCGGTCTGTCGTGGTGAAGAAAGAGCTGAGGCGCAAGGCGAAGCTCTCGATTTACCGGTCAATCTACGTTCCTACTCTCACCTATGGTCATGAGCTTTGGGTCATGACCGAAAGGACAAGAACCCGGATACAGGCGGCCGAAATGAGCTTTCTCCGCAGGGTGGCTGGGCGATCCATTAGAGATAGGGTGAGAAGCTCATGGATGGATGGATGGATGGATGGATAATATCTTTATGTACTGCGATAAGTTAACTGGGGAAGCATAGTGATTGTTACGATTAGATTCGGTGTCTTGGATTTTAAATTTTATGACCTGATTTCCCTACATTCTGTTCTTGTTTTCTGTGTTCCTTCTTTTCATTTGTCACCATAGTAACTGAATTGTTAATTTTCACACCTGCTTCTTGCTTTAAGTTTAATTAATTCTAGTATATCTGGCTCTCTGCCATCCGTTTTTTCCTGTGATTTTGCTTAGTTTTTCTCTATTATCTTTTTTGAAAAAAAAAAAAAAAAGTTGCATTAAAATTCTGCTTCTCATCCTATTTCCTATCACCTACATGAAAGCAATAATAGTTAATTAAAAGTTCATCCTATTCCCATATAATGTGTCAACCTAAAGTAATTAATAAACCTGCATGGCACAGCAGCTCACATTTTGTAATGTATCATAATAAGTATTTTTGTGTTAATCATATTTATAGATTTACATGTCAAATAAAATGATAAAGAAAAAAAATAATAATCTCACCTTTAACCAGTACTGAGGATACCAAGAAACACCATGGGCCTCTCGACATGGAAACCAGGCATACTGAGACACTCCATCAGAAAGGTCAAACACCTTTGACTGGCACGTCTAGGGACAAACAAGTGTATATATATATATATATATATATATATATATATATATATATATATATATATATATATATATACACATTAGGCAAAATTTACATAATCAATAACCATATTATATGCCATTTTGCAGTTAATTTTAAAGGAATACTCCACCGTTTTTTGAAATAGGGCTTATTCACATTATTTCCTACATTTAGATAGGTGGGCAAATGCATTTTTGTGTCAGTGCATGCATTGTTTTAGTTTGACTGGGTCGGCGTTAGCTTAGCTTAGCACAATGAATGAAATCCTTTGTTGCCAGCTAGCATGGCCTGAGTAAAAGTGATAAAAAAAATTAAAAAAAACCACCTAATTACTTCTTGTGGCCTGCGTATTCACAACGAGTACAAATAGCGATCCAGATTAACACTAGGCGATTTCCTAGGCAGATATTGACTTGGGACTATATTATGGGGAAGCACAGGCGAAGCACTGCTGCTTAGGCGAAGCACTGCTACTTCGGCGCAGAGATATCACGCATTACATGAAATCCCACGACTTCCGTCAACATACCGGCGTGAATAGTAGCTGCCCTGCTATTTTCCTTACAGTACACGAATGGCGATGAACATGGCTGATTTTGAGAGAGACGAAGAGGGTGACTTCTCAGACAGTCAAGAACCAGAACCATACCTATTTGAACCAGAGTTTACAGAAGACGAGCTGCGTGCTTTGGAAATAGAACGACAGGAGGAGGAGGTTGCGATCGCTCAACAGCCTGAGGACGTGAGGATGAGAGCCAACATGAACTGGTGGTGTGAATGTGGGGGAATATGCCAATCTATGCCGACGGAAATAGAGTGTCTGTGCTGTAGAGAGTGGGACATGTTTTTGCCATTGATGACCAGGCTCAACACGTCAGATCAAGATGAGCGTGCCCAAAGTTGTGTCACATCTACAGAGGATTTCACGGCGCTGATCCATTCTGCAGTACTTGATTTTTTTTTTCCGGTGTGACAAAGTGAACTGGAAAAAACGCCCCACGCCGAATGAACCAAATGGACAGCTGTCCACAGAGTAAGTGATTATTTTAATCATGACGCATGTATAGATCGACCCATATTATACCTGTATTCACATAGAGTTGATGTTTTCACAGGCAATATAGGTTATATAGGAAGAGAAATAAAAGACAACTTACATGTGCACTTTGTTCTTCCTGTGCTTTGAAAATAGATGGGACGGCCGTATCTTTCAGACGTAGTACCGTCTTTCTGGACCCATATTCCATTTTTTCAAAGTAGTCCTCTGGTGCAAAATGTTCTTCGCAAACACAATACTGCTTTATTTTGTTGAGAGGCGTTGAACTACAGATCTCCAGAGCTGCTAGCCATTTATTTCTCAGTTCCACATTAGATGGAATTCTGTGAAACATTACATTCGTGTATGTCCTTTGCTTGTTCTCACAACCTTTTGCTATGCAGGTAATAACCATGTTTGCTGTAACTTCTCAAAATAAATCATCCAAAAGCGAAGACACTCGGTGCAGGTCACGCCGGTATGTTCTTCTTCTTCTTTTTTTTTTACGCGTTGCACGCCGGTATGTTGACGGAATTCGTGGGATTTCATGTGTTGCGTGATATCTCTGCGCCGAAGTAGCAGTGCTTCGCCTAAGCAGCAGTGCTTCGCCTGTGCTTCCCCATAATATAGTCCCAAGTCAATATCTGCCTAGGAAATCGCCAAGTGTTAATCTGGATCGCTATTTGTACTCGTTGTGAATACGCAGGCCACAATAAGTAATTAGGTGTTTTTTTTTTTATTTTATTTTATCACTTTTACTCAGGGCATGCTAGCTGGCAATAAAGGATTCCATTCATTGTGCTAAGCTAAGCTAACGCTGACCCAGTCAAACTAAAACAATGCATGCACTGACACGAAAATGCATTTGCCCACCTATCTTAATGAAGGAAATAATGTGAATAAGCCCTATTTCAAAAAAACGGTGGAGTGTTCCTTTAAGGAAGAAGAATGTGGTTTTAGTGTTGTTGTGTCTAGTCGTATTGCTGGTGGTCAGCTCTGAAAACAGTGTCTACCCTGATCTGCACCATGTGATGTGTTGAGAATACTGAGAAAGTGATTTTATCGAACCTCACTGAAAAAAAAAAAAAAAACCTGTATACATTGTAACATTAGATAAGGACACCATGTTTTGCCCATTCTCCAGACCATATGAAATATGATACATGTAACTGGAGCCACTATGGAAACCACACAGAGAAATAATCAAGGATCTGACCAAGAGATTCGTCATGTATGATCTGGAACCTTAAGGGAAAAAAGCTATGTTGCATTTCCAAGTATTGCAGCCGCAGGTGGTACTTTATTATTATTATTATTATTATTATTGTTTTTTTTTTTTCTTTAAATGCAAGGCATGCACTTTTATCATGTTTATAAGAAGCAACAAACCTACAATCAAACCCTTGTGAAAAATATGAGCTCAATCATAATATATATGTACATACACTAATAAAAAACAAACAAACAAAAAAACACTCTAAAGTTAAATTGCATATGCATTATATTTTAACTATAATATATATTTATTTCATTAAAATTATGAAGTGTCAAAAAACATTACATTCAGTCATACACTCTGCCTTTAAATGTATTATATTAAAGTGTATTATTTCCATAATAAGAACTATATTAAAAGTATGCTAAAGTGTACTTTTCACAAAGGAAGCTACAAAACTCTACTTCTACAGTGGCTTCTCATCTCCTCAGTGTGTATTTATCACTGATTTGATGAGGTCATTGGGGGAATGGCTAGCTATCAGTGGGTGGTGGAAGTCTCCCTGCGGATGCATAGCAGGCCTGTGACATCATTGTAAACCACCACATCACCGCCAGGAAAAGCCCACCAATAGCCCAGCATGAGGGGCTAAATAAACCAATAAAACAAATGATCTACATCTTATTGACTCAAACCACAGGTTACTGGAATGTGAGGGCAGGCTGTAAATTATAAAAGGAGCTGGAAAAAAATCAACACTCAGTGCTTGGAGCCAGTTGTGGTGTTTTTTCCACCGAGAGGAAAACCAAAAAATATATATATTTAATTAAAATCTTGTGCTATGAGGCTGGTCAAGTCAATACTGTGGATTACAGTTCACCTTGGTGTGGTTTGGTGACATGGTCTCAAGTGCAGAAAATTGCATGAAGTGACAAGTACATTTGTGAAGTAGTGGCTATTTTTCTCATCATGTCCTACATATATGTGTAGCATAGCAGGCGACATGCAGAAAAACTGCACTCAGCAACTGGACGTTTCAATGTGAGGTTAATTATAAGCAAACAACCTCAAGCGTTCACTTCTGAAAACAAAGTGAGCCTGGGATGGTTTGACAATTGTGTCCAAGAGCTAATGTCTACCAGCTGTGCAGTTATGGAGTAGAACCCCACCACCACCTCCTTACTACAGACATATATACACAGAACCACAGCCAAACCCCAATATTTTGTTTGTAAATCACCACTTAAGATAAAAGGGAAATGGAGAAGAATCATTGGGATCCAAAGTGTCAGGCCTCCTGCGTACCTATCCCTCATCTCAGTTCAGCTGAGGCCCCACTGTTAGCTTCCAATGCATGTTAGAAAGCTCCATATGGACTCACTGCATTAAATGGAGTTCCAAACAAAAGCTTCGGTGTCCAATCAGCCCCTGAACAAGTGTATATTAGTGTATTTTCTTCACAGGGTCATAGCTGGGATCAAACAATCCTTTGTTGAGAACGACTGTCCGGGGGTTACTTTGGGCTCAGGGTGAATCTCAAGCCTCTGAACCCTTCATCATGGATGGCTAACTAAATGTATATACGTCCTTTTCATGAAGGATTACATGAACATCTGAACTTGTGTTCAGTAATTTTGTAATGTATCATGTAAAGAAATATAACAGGTGTCCTCTGCAGAGGTAAAACAAAGTACTCCAGGGTTGACTCAGTCACATCAAACCTCATGGTTCTCAAAAGCTTTACTGAAGAACAGCTGTGTGACCTGGCACCGAATCAGCTCCTGGAACGCTTGATTAAAGGATAAGTTTGATTTTCAATCAGCTTTGTATTGTTATAATCTCTTTAGTATATGAACTGCTTTTGATATGAAATTCTGCACTCTTTCTCTGTGTTTTTGTCCTTGTTTATTTGTCAGCAAAAGTGTGAAAGTTCGATCTGTTGTTTTAACAATTGTTGTATTCGGATCGAGAGGGACTACACCAAAATTGTGCAATATGCAAATATATTTGTGTCACTGTCATCATTTAGAGGCATTTTGTCTTTGTTTTTCCTTTTTAAAGCTTTTCAACTCTACTGTTGCTTTTCTTCGGCATACACAAACAATTTTTAAGGGAAATGAGTGTTTGTTTGGAATCTATTTGCATATTTGCTTGTTTATTTTCCCTGCCCGCATTGAATAAACTTGAACTTGTTTTTCCTGCAAAATTGGGAAAAATAAGACAATCCTTTGCCAACTAACCACCTAACATCTGCAAGATATTTAACGAAAGACATTAGTGAAGTTTAAACAACCATCATGACATGAGGGAACCCTGCACAGAGCTTGCCATGTGGGGTAACATCCTTTGGAAACCATGTAAGAAGGCTCAAAAATTTGCCACAAAATCAGTGCTGGGAGTGGAACCACTCTTCTCATCTAGGTGCAACCTCAACCATCTCAACCCAGATAGTTTATAACAGCACTGATCTCATAACTGGGACAGCACCTGGTATGGCTTCATCTAGTGTGTCAGGCCTGAAGCATTGGCTCTCGCATCTGTGTGTATACAAGGATAATGTGTGGTTGGCCAATGGCTCCCCAAGAGCGGTCTGTCTGTGAGCTACCTCCACATCACATAAACAGCCCTAGTTCAACAAGTGTCCAAAAACCCTGACTTTCTGACAGCCAGCAGTGTAAAAGGAGGTTGCCAGTCCAGTCTTCAACAGGAAAACCAAATGTTTTTTTTTTATTATTATTATAAATGAAGCAGTAGTAGTTCAACAGTATCACAAACCAACTGCCCCTTTTCTGGTTTCACAAAGAATTCAATTCAAATTAAAAAAATCAGTTGATGGCACTAAATCTCTGGGCTTCTCTAACCCTGAGAGTAGACCACACCAAGTTAGCTTGCCACATTGCAGCATAGCAATCAAAGAAGACAATTAGTGACCCAACAAGGAAATGGGTGTGACTCATCTGTCACTCCTACCTTGCAAGACCTTGCCAGCATTTTGTGATTGTGTATGTTCACACCCAGACTCCAGCAGCACAATAGACTTCTGTGTGCCGTCATTAGCAATGGAGCAAATGGCCTCCAGGGCAATGGAGCTTGCGCCATTGCTTGCTGAGGAGCATGGACGCCTTTGAGATCAGCTGGACCACGTGGATGTGACCAGAGCCGGACAATAACTGAGTACATTTACTTGAGTACAGTACTTAAGTAAAATTGTAAAAAAAAAATTACTTAAGTACATTTGAGAGACAAATATTGTACCCTTTGCTCCGCTACATTTCTATCCATAACCTTAAGTACCTGTAATTCTTCGGCCCCGTCCACGCGGTGACAGAGCTTACCCCAATCCGATCTTTTTTTCCCTCATCTCAAGAAATATCCGCGTCAACACGAAACCACAAAACGATGTAGTATACATGCCAGGTGGCAGGTGGTGTTGTAATTCTGCCACAGAGACAGAGGCGATTCTAGGATTTTGATTTAAGGGGGGCTCAGCCCCCAATAAGGGTATGATTAAAAAAATATTATTTGAATATTAGGGTAGGGTGGTATGCTACCAACCTTACTGCAATCCACTATTCCATTGTATTCCCTGTATTTCATATATGGGAGTAGGAGTACTGACTGAGCCATATACAACACTGTAATAAACAAATAATTATTGGATGTGACCACTAGAAAATAGGGAATGTCGATTTTTTTTTTTTTTTTTTTACAATGAAGACCTCCTGATTCATTCACTGTACAAACACACGCACACATGTTTCCAGTACAAACACAACATTTTACTGTTTGTAGCCTACTTCTATGCTCACATACAAACTTCAGATAGGAATTTTTTCCTTTGACGAAACCACTGCTTTTTCTTATAAAATGTACAGGGAAATTGGCAGACAATTAAAACAATGTCAGGCTTCAATGACTGAAATGAATCTTGGGAACACAGTGGTATTGTGTGTGTGAGAGGCTGTCTACGTTCTATTCTCACCTGACTGTTGCTCATTTGCAGACCTACTCCCGCACGACAAGAAAAAATTTTGTATATCCATCTACAATGAAATATAAATTATTTTAGTTTTTTAGCTTTTTAGCCTTTATAATCAACAATACGGTTGGATATTCATAAAGTCACCCCATGAAAATTGATGTCATTTTAAGTATTTTAACTAACCAGCTAATATTCATTAAGAATATAGACAAACCATGTATTAATGTAATTGTCTATTGGCAATATGATTAATCTGTTCTATATTTATTTCTATTTATTAAAAATAACAACATGAATTATCAATTTGCCACTTCTATAAATCAAGTAGCCTACAAATCTAGTATAAATAGTATAAATCAAGAAAATCAAAAATCCCTTTACTCTACGCTTACTCTAATTTATGTATCATGACACTCCTCCTGATTCATTATTACTTAATACAAAACTATTTTTAATAATACAAAACAAAATAACTCCACATTCTCTCTCTGGGCCATCTAGTGCTTTCAGACAATGATGTGTGTCTTTAATCATTTCTGTGCATGGCTGCATAATGTAATGTCAAAATACATAATAATATGTCTGTAATTTTAAAAAGTAAATGAAAATAAATCATGATCGTTTTCTGAATCTAAAGTATGTTTTCTTGGGTTTGTTAATCACTTCATTTTTGTAGGAATAAAAAACAACTATCACACAAGGGCTGAAGGTGAACGCAGCGAAACGTATTGGTATTGGATGAGAAACCGAGCCGTCCCGTGTGCTCCCAATGCTCCAGTAACATTACATTATGTAAACTGCAATGCATTTATGACAAAGAACTGCACCGATGCAGATGTAATATCATAGCATTAGCAATCTATCAATAAATGCCCGCACACACGACACACACCTTGTGCTCTCTGATGTTCGCTCTGCTCGGCGCCCCTGCAGATTGAAAAATGCGCTAAATCCAAGCAGACTCAGATAAGGGGAGGAGCTGAAACTTGACGCAGCTTGCCGCCGTTTCAAATGAGTTTTTTTAAAGGGGACTGAAGCGATCAAAAATGTATTAATCAAATATTTTTTAGGGGGGCTGGGCAGAAGCCCCCCTAAAAAGGGCCTAGTGACGCCCCTGCACAGAGATATACTTAAAACGGAGAAGAAGACATGGACTATGCTCATAAACCTTGCACGTGGTACACAAACGAACATGGAACAATACATTTATTAATCTGTGTTAATGTTAGTTAATAAAAAGACAAGCGTTCAATGTTTGTTCATGTTTTTGTTACTGCTACGTGACGTAGCGGTGTCGGACTAGGGACGAGACGTGGGCTGACGACGTCATCGTTTCAGAAAATATACGGATTCGCAGTACAGACTAAAGGCGACATTTTCAAATTTATCCACTCTGGGACCCAGCTTCAAAAAACATCGGTTTCACTCTTCCAAAACGCCGGACTTGTGTGGACGAAACGCCGATCCGAAAAAAAAAAATGTGTAAGTATTCACAGAAACGCGTCTCCAGGTGGACAGGAAAAAAGGAAAAAATAAAAACACTCAACAATCACATTCAGCTTCGCCAAAGACATCATGACAGTACACACACACACACAAAGTTGTCACACATAGATTGTGTGTGTGAAAATGGTGTTAATTCAGCTCAAAGTATTTTCTCCTGCCTTTGCCTGTATGTCAATGTGAGAGAAAGGGGCTTAATACTGTCACTCAAATGAGCTGAATTTTATTTTTCCTTCTTTGTACGCTGACCTAAACACAGCTGATTAGCTGATGTTCTTTAATCATTATTATTTTCTCTTCTTTGCTCTATGCTGCGTACACGGTGAGGTTCAGAGGTGTGTCAGAACGTTGCTATATTGCCTTCTTTGCTGGTTTATGTTTATTGATTTGATTGGTGAAAAAACAGAGAAACTCACATATACATACAACTGTTAGCTGAATTTTCTTTTCTGATATTACACATTAATGTAAGCTGAGCATTTTCTTTGATGTTCTTGAGTATGCTGTGTGTTTAACACAGTCAGGTTCAAATGTGGGTGCAAAAAATCCATTAAAACTCTAGCAGAGGTTTGTCAGAGCATTGCCATTGTGCTATTGCCTTGTGGGCAAGTGAGAAATGTTAAATAAAGCAACATGGTAAAAAGATGAAAATGACTTGATTTTACTTTCAATTCCAAGATATTCTCCAAGGTATTAATATTAACATTTTCATAACTCCATGTAGGACATTTCTGTACAAAAATGTAAGCACTGTGGCAGTAGTAATGCAATATTTAGAAAATGTACTCTTGTTCTCTTGATACTCAAGTACTTTTAAAAACAAGTACTTCAGTACTTTTAATTAAGTAGACATCTGACTGTAGTACTTTTACTTGTACTTGAGTAAAATTTAGCAAGGGGTATCTGTACTTTTACTCAAGTTATAAAGCTGTGTACTCTGTCCGCCTCTGGATGTGACCACGCTATGCTAGCATATGCTTACTAACTGTTAACTGGTGAATCCTCCCAGACCAGTGTCAGCTAAAAGCAGCATCCCAATGATACCACCACATGAACAAGATGTTCTGTTCAAGCATTATTACATTGGAGAACTCCGAGTCCTGTTTGTGCTAGGCCAGGTGGGTGTAAGAAGTACCTCGACTGACCCCGGCAGCAATTAGTCCAAGAGACAGGTGAAATTAGGAACAGCTAATTATTTAAATAAAGTCAACAGTAATTTTGATTCACGATTAGCTGGTCTGTGTAACAACCAAAAGACTTTCTTCCCAGGCTCTTAAACATGCACAGAATTGGAAAGGTTGCATTCATGAAAATGTATGCTATATAAAAATAACTACGGGTTAAAGCCATTATATTTACAAAGTATGAATAGCACACATGCATTCTTTTTTATTATTGTATAAAATAGGGATGTGTGTGTTTAAAATTACAGTGTAAATCAAGTTCAAATCAGATGGATGCATTGTACACATATATATTATATAATGTTTTTGTATATATAAAATGCTTTACTGACATATTGTTCCATAAGAATTTTTTGTCACACTTTGGACACTTTTCACTGCATACAATGTTCTTTATAGTGGTAAAATGGTTTTGGATTATTAAATTTGATCCACACTATTGAAAAAAAAAAAGTTTTTTTTTTTATTTTTTTTTTTATTGATGCGAACTGCCCCAAAAATAGTTATTTTATGGCAACACTGCAAAAACCACCTGTTGGAACCTTTATTTTTAAGAGTGTAGTCTCATGTTATTGTGCATGTCTCAGAAATCTGAATTAGTGAAGACTAACATAAACTAAGCATTTTTTCACTTTTTAAAAACATTATTAATGTTTAACCATTCCATGTGAGATATACAATCACACGACAATTATGTGTATTATCTCTACAATAATTTAAATGAAACAGCCATAGTTGTTACATTTCAAATTGGAACGTTAAGGTATACGTATTAATATTCTTTATTTTTATTTACCGCCATCTTTTTCAAGTGTGAACTAGAACTTTGTTGCATTTCTCCTAAATGCTGCTCTTCTTTTAAATCATACTATTTGATAATTCACTTAAAGTTTGCTAACTATTTAAAAAAAAGTAGTTTGACTGCAATTTAACTACTTTAACTGAAATTGTACTGTAGCTTGACAGGCTAATTTAAGCTTCGTCACACTGGTGATACGAGTCATCTGTGAAAGATCACTGACCTCTCAACAGCCCGATTATACAGAACTTTTCACTGGAATCTACAGTATGTAACTGCTCTTGGATTCATAAGTATTAAATGTTTCTTCAAATGGATGACAAAGGACTAGTGTAACTGCAAATGACCTAAATCAAGAGCATCTTTTCCAGGCCACACAGAAGAAAAGACACCGTGTTCTCTAGAAGAAAGACAGCCGGTGTTTAAAATGTCAGGTGGTGAGCAGAGATGTTACAGTGTGTAAGTTTTCAGATGTGGCTTTCACATGAATGAAAATGTGCTCCCTTGACCTAAAGATCAGTTTGTTCTTCACGGCAAATAGCTTGAAGCAGTGGCTCCAGGCCCACTGGCATCTGATGCTCCAGTACTGAACCTATAACTCCCCCGCACTCTGAAACTATCCCAGCAGATAGATCCCTATCGGCTACGCTCAGTTCCCTGCAAGGGTGAATGGGCCTTGAAAGTACAGGACATGTAAAATCCCTTCTGAATGAGGGGACACAACAAACAACTGAAGAAAACAAAACAACACAAGCATTTCAAACATGCAAGTATTTAAATAGCCCTGATGGGCCACTTCAAACGGCACTACAGACGGCAGATGGCACTCTAGCCAGAGTATGCATGAAATAAGTGAATTTCAGGAAAACTGTTCAGGACATATTCAACCTATTAAAAAATATTGTTTTGCATTAAGAAGCAAAATCTATTTTATTTACAAAGTGGCAATATTTTCAATATTTAATGTAATGTGTAATTTGCACAATTTACTTTTGTAATTGTTACTTACTGAACAGTTTAGGAAACAATTTTTTTTTTAACACTGCCTGTTCATAGAAGGCAACAGGCCAGGACATTGTTCACAAGGACTGTTTGACACTGAGGTCGGCGTGTAATTTCACAGACATCTTTATGGTGCACTCAGATCTAGAGATTTTATCTTCAGGCTTACTGAAGGAACCGATGCAAGTATCTGTGGCAAGCCAAAGTTCTTAAAGGAAAAGGGCCATCTTTTGCAAAAGTCAAGAAGAGTTCCAAAAGGCTTAACCATAAAAAGCCATCTTTAATGATTTTAAGAAGTAAATGTATGTATATCTCTAATATTGTTAGTAATATTTAGTGATGAACACTTACTAGACTGAAGCTTAGGTTTACTTGATTATCAACAATTAATAACAATAAAAAAAGAAAAGAAAAAAAAAAGTAATAATCTTAAAATTGATCAGATATGACCCATCAGGCTTTTGAGGAAAATTTATTTGTTCATCTATCAATCATCATTGTAATGCATTTCATTATAGGTTTTAAGCATTAAACTAAGCATTTAAATTTATCTTACTAAGACATATTTTTGGAGATATAGAGTGACAAATGTGTCATTGCGTGCCTGTAACTCAAGAAGATATCAAAATATGATTTTGCATTCTAATTCTTAACAAATGTTTCTTATTGAATCATTATTTTCAAGGTCCTATATGGTTTAATACCAAAGACATGGGGATCTCAATGTGGCTTCATATCCAAATTGCTGAAAATTACCCATTTTCAGGGGTCAAAAATCGAATGATACTCACTGTATTTAAAGAGAAATGTTTGTAAAATAAACGTTGAGTTGTAACTTGTTTCCCTCTGTCAAAACAATATGCACAGAATATACCAGTCTGAGTGCCAAAAATTCACTAAAATAGTCAAGTTACCTTTCTCTCAATAGTCTATTCATAAGATTCTATACTTGAATCAGTTTCAGGAATATTTGGAAAAAGGGATTTTGTTGATTTTAGCAGCTTCTGAAGCTACCAAGAGTTCAAATATCCAGTCTTTTAACTAGGTTAAAAGGTTAAAGAAATCCCACACCTCATAAGGAAGAGTGGTTGCTCTAATCACACATTATAATCACATAAATAAACCAAGATTTGCCTTTAAGTATTTTTTTTTTTATATAAAATGTAAAGCAGAATTATAGATCAAGTAGTCTCCACTGCTAAGGGGCATATTTGGCAGAATCACTGATAGTACCTTAACCTTTGAAACATTTATGGTCTCTTAAACTTGAAATAGTTCACGTTTGGTAATTCTTAACCCTGAGTGAATGTGTAATCTTGTTTTAAGTTTCACATTGCTCGTGCTTTACATTACGGATGCACGTATCGGTATCGGGCCCGATACTGAGCTCCTGTACTCATACTCCTTAAAATGCCCGAATACCAAACGCTGATACCATACAGCATGTGTTAAGTGCCATATTCAGACAAAGAAACACTTACAACAGACAGCAGAATGGAGTTATTAGAGATTAAGGTTGTCTACGTAGGATATCTATGCAATGAATATAATGTTAAACATTCAGTATTAACGCCTGTATAGCTGACATGCGCGAGCTGATAAAGCACACTGAGTGGATTGAGCAGATGCGTGAGCTTGTCGAGTGATATACATTTAATCACTGGAAAGTTTGTAGCTCGGTCGGATATGTCAAAAACAAGTACGTAAAACAATGCACAAGTTACTTAACAGTAGGGAGAGAGGGAGGGAGAGAAAGAAATAGAAAGAGAGAGAGAGAGCACGCTTGCGCACTTCTGTTGTGTGATCCTTGATGTTCACTCACTTAGTGCACGCATTTGGATTAAATCATAAAAAAGACCATTTATGGGGCATTCACTATAAATAATTTATTTTCAATCTTAGGCATACATGACTTTCTGGTGAAAGTGAATCTAGCAGCCTGTGTGTAATGCACTAGGCAGTACATTACTACTGTCCCTCTCGTTCTGCAATGAGTGGTTCCCTTCATTATTACACAATTTAACTATGAGTTTGTCATATTTTTATTACCATCTTCTAAACTATAGAGAATAAACTGTGATAATGTGAAAAGTTAAAGGTGTATGAATAAATTTTGGTTTGACTGCATCTATTTAATAAATTAAGTTAACCAACTAACATTAACATCTCTTTTGGTTCCTGTACCCGATATTGTACAAATTTACAAATACAATAAAAATATAATTATCGGTGCTATAAAATAAAAGGATCGTATCAGGTGAGTACTGGAAAAACTGTTTTTTTTTGTTTATTTGTTTGCTTTTTTTGCAAACAGTGTCAACAGTCATAACTAGATAAACACAAAAACATTTGTTCTTCAACCATTGAAAATGGGTAAGATTCAACAATTTGGACATTGAGCCACATTAAGATCCTGAATTCTCTGGGACGGAACAATATAGGGCCTAAAAATGAGGACTCCAGCAAAAAAGGAAATTAAGACATCTTTAATACTTCTTGAGTTGCAGTTGTGCAAACTTCAGTAACATGACTGTTCTACGATATATTCTATGCAAATGGGAAACAAGATAAATTTCTTCTTTCAGCATTATTTTTTATTCAGACATTGTTCTTTAAACCCAATAAGTATCAGCTGTATGCATTTGGTTTTCAGCCATTACAAATGGGTAAAATTCAACAAATTGGGCATTGAGTCACATTGGGCTCCCCATATCTCTGGGATTGAACCAAATAGTACCTTAATTTTTTTTTATTTTAAGTTTATTAAAAACCAAAATTTAAAATGATATTGGTATATCTTTCATTTTCTTGAGTTACAGGCACACAAACTTTGGAAAAAAAAAATATTTATGGAACTCAGACAGGTATGTTCTACACAATGTTTTCATAGAGGGAAACAAGATACATTTCTAGTTTAGAGAAATCTATCTTGATAGAACCAAAGCCAGATAGAGCCAAAGATACTAAGATACCAAAATAAAAGTTTGTTAATTCTAAAAGGGAATTAAGATATCCTTAATAATTCTTGAGGTACAGACATGCAAACTTTCGTCATTGGCATATAATGCAACAAAGACTGCTAAAGTCAACAGATTTTACCAATAGACCTGCTGATCTCTGTGTGAAAATAACATAACCCATAATGCCAACATAATGCCATCTTTCTAAAGTCATTTTACCTCCTGTAATTTGGCTCAAAATCTCAAGTGAAAACTTTTGATGGCCACTCTATAAAATAGTGGATTACTCAGTAAATATACATTCACATTAATTTTTTTTTTTTTTTTTTTGTTATATTTTGTCAAGTCAGTCTTTACAGGGTTAAAAGGCTCAAAGATTCAATACACTGTGTGATTATGTGTAGACGGATTAATTACAATTTCTGCTGGTACAAATTAAGTCTGATTTCATGTCAATGTTGGGTGAATAATTTTCGCTGAGCAACATGCATCAGATAATAGGTGAACAGACTGTGGCAGGTACATGAACGTGCAAAGCGTCTAAAGGTCATTCACACTGACACCAATTTATAGTGACATACTGTAGTGACCAGAAGCCATTCATTTTCAAAGACAGTTGTTTGTTTGAGGTGACATGAGTGAATGCTGGAAATGCAAAGTTCAGTAATACAAAATGTACAGAGATGTGATGGATCGACTACAGCAAGCTGACATGATTGGCCTCATCACACGGCTTTTGACACAAATTGAGCTGAAACAGTCACTACAGTAGGTAAGCTCAATTGCTGCCTGTGAGAAAGCACCTAAGGCTGAAACTAGTGGAACACTAACCTTAGTAATAGCAGGATATCCAGCAGCCACGTCGGCTGGGCAGTACAGCCTCTCTTCATGGGACACTTCCACTGAGGTGGCCCACTGGTCCAGAAAACCATTCGGCGTGTACAGGCCACAATCCTTCACGCTCGTCTCCCTCTCAAAGTCTTCACAGATGCCATCGCCATCATAATAGTAGCACATGCTGGGCTCATCTGAACACACGTGTGCATGTTTGCATTTGAGAAAGACAGAGAGAGACAGTTATGTTAGCAAGAAAAAAAAATTTAATTAAAGGACAAAATTCATTAAAATATGTTCCTGTTGTCTTTTGAAGTCAGATGTACTGCATGTTTTAGTCAGAATGCTTTTGTCCCCCTCCAATTTATACATGTACAGCCAAATATCACATCTGGGCATTAGGTCTTATCAAGGTTTCCTTTATTAAATAATGTATTGTTTGTTTGTATGATCACCTGAAAATTAAAAAAAAAATCTGTGAAAATTGCATTGCCATTGGTATTGAGTACTGATACCTTTGTATGGAGTATAGGTGACTTAGGTGACTTCATTTGCTTATTTATGCTTACAAAGTTCCTCAGGAATTACTAAGAGTTTAAGAAGCTTAGTGTCATACTAGGCAACCCCCCCCCCCCCCCCCCACAAAAAAAAATCATATTTAATGTCCTGTTTCATAAAACTCCACAGTGACAAGGCAATGGAGGAAGGAAGGAAGGATGGAAGGAATGATGGATAGAAGGAAGATTACATCTGATATATATATCTTGCACACAAAGTCACTGACTGGATCCTTTCTCTTGCAGTCTATCCTGATATGCCAACAAATAGCAAATACATATGCTTTGTATGTAGTGGTTATCATATTGACAGCGTTATTTAATGCAGAGTTCTTCAAAGAGGGGCTCTGTTCTATTACTTGAATTGTATGACAATTATTATTCGGTTAAAAAACTAAAATCCATTAAATTCCATTGTCTTTCCCACATTTAACTGCATTAAGTAAAAAGTCAAATTTAATGCATGATCATATGACTCAATCCAATACACAGCATCAATAATACTTATTTTAATGGGTTTCAAATGTTAGTATCATAAATTATGTATATACCGGTTACTATACTCGTGTTCTTATGGGCCAGGCTAAAATTCTTCACTCAGTTTTATGCAATGAAACTGTGTACTCTAACTATCCATCAAGGGTTTGATCTGCTTTAAGGATAATTAATATTTGACTATCCTGTTAAAAATAATTCATTCAGATGTTGATACAAGAATCAAAACAGTTGGGAAATAAGTAAGTACCATTTAAGATGTGTTGGATTTAATGATGATAAGAAAAAAAAAAAAGAATTTAAAAAGTTTTACATTTACTGCACTATAAGAAGTAATTGCTCTGAATTACAAGTATGTGTAACCCGAGCTCATTGAGAAAAGTGTCTTATGACACTTGAGTGTCAGGTCATAAATGTAATGTCAAGTGACTGGTCCTAAAAGGTTAATGCTCTATTGCATTTGAAAATAATGTTTCAGCAACAATAAACCTAAAACAATAGTGTTAAAAAAGCTAATGTCAGATAAAAAAGTCATTGCTTTGAGATCTTTTATCATTTTAGGTATTCGTACCCAAACGCTCCACATTAAAATGCTGTACCAGGTGTGCTACTGAGCAAGTTTACTATGTCTAAAAAGCCAAAGATATGGAGCTGGTTATGTGACACAGACATCAAAATGTATTATTTTACAAATCATCCACTTTGCCAAACAAGGTTTGAGCTCATAACATTGTATTGTTCAATGAACCACATGAAAATAAATATTTATTAATCAATAATATGTCCCTCTGATTTAATATCTGTGGAAAGGAGTAAAATATGTTGGTGTTTTACCACCTGTTTAAACTTCCCCGGCGTGCTGTCCGGGGAAGGGCTCCGAGCTCGGGAATGGCCCGAACCTAGAGTACCCCCCCTTCCCCGTCTATTTATAAAGTGAACTCAAAGTGAGGAGATGGGGTGGAGGAGGGATGCTGATAAACCGTCAATGGATAGAGGGAAGTCAGCGATATTTATACTATGGGATTGATTACTTGATTATGGTCCACCTGTGTTGATTAGGCTAAGTATCTGACGCGCTCCTCCCGAATCTTATTAATAAAATTTCATTTCACTAGTTCACGCTTACATATAATTAGCTGAGGTATGGTATGCGTATTTGGCGTGCTGTCTGGGTAAGGGCTCCGAGCTCGGGAATGGCCCGAACCTAGAGTACCCCCCAAAAAAGCAAATGTACAAGAGGACAGCCGCCAGTTTAAATAATGCCCCCCCAAAAGCATAGAGTACTGGCGGGGGCTGATTTGGTTTCCTGAGAAGTCGTCTCGTTGGCAGGCTGGAAGGGCCTATGTACTCCAGAGGGAGCGACTTGAGCGTTGGGAGAGTAAGCCCTACCGGCTGCAGCTAGTGAACTACGTAGTTGTTGGCGCCCGGTCGGTAGGGCTCGAGCCGATGCTCGACTGAAGCTTGTGGCGTTGGAAGGGTGAGCCCTACTGGCCGATGAGGAGGAGCATCGTGGTTGTGGTGCCCGACCGGGAGGACCCGAGTTGCCTCGACCGGAATAGGTCACGGTGTCAGCGTACGGACCCTACTGGCTGATGGCCCCTGCTATTCAGTGGGTGAAGGGCCTAATGCTGACCGAGAGGGCCCATGAACCCTCCGACAGGAGATTGAGACACAGAATGACAGACGTCTGGGTCCTCTCGGTTTGGCAGATAAAAAGCTTTGGGCTGGCGAACAAGGAGGACTCTGGCAACATCCGAAGGGAGATCCCGACTCACGGCATCGGATGGATGAGACTCACTTGCGGCCGGCAAGCATAGGCCCGACCGGGAGAACTCTCGCCAGACGTCTGAAGGGAGCACACGCATCAGACGGGTAAGCATCGCCGGACGGGGAGAGTGGAAAGGAAAACCAGACTGGGAGGACTTTCGCGGCATCCGATGGGGCATTAAACTCAGAACATCGAACGGGTAAGCCTCGCCAGGTGGGGTTAAAAGATGTGAGGGTAGCTGAGGGTAGCTGAGAGGAGTTGTTTTTTTTTAGTTTTTTTTTGCAGGATCTGGCGAGAGGACGAGACTCGTAGCGTCGGACGGTTAAGCCTCTCCTACCGTCAAATGGAAAGGTAAGTTGCGTGGCCGAGAGACTGTTACCGACGTCCGAAGGGAGCACACACATCGAACGGGTAAGCCTCGCCGACCATAGAGTGAAAACGTAAAGGAAGTCTGTCCAGGAGGCTCTCGCCAGCGTCAGAAGGGAGCACGCGCATCGAACGGGTAAGCCTCGCTGACCATAGAAAAGGAAAAAGTAAGGTTGTCTAACCGGGAGGCTCTCGCCGGCGTCCGAAGGTAGCACGCGCATCGAACGGGTAAGCCTCTCCGGATGTGGGACAGAAAAGGTAACGATATGTGGCCAGGAGGCTCTTGCCAGCATCCAACGGGGACTTCCTGTTCCTGTTGTGTGGTCGTTAGGCTGTCGTCGGCGTCTTATGGGAGTTTGCTACTCACGGCAAGAGACGGGTAAGCCTTGACGACCGTAGGAAGGAGGGAGGGTTTATTTGTGTGTTTGGTACCTGCGGCATCAAACGGCTTGCTTGTAGGTTTTGTAACCTAAACCACGTGGAATGGCCGTGGTTGGCTGGCCAGGAGGCTCTCGCCAGCGTCCGATGGGAGCACTCGCATCGAACGGGTGAGCCTCGCTGGCCAAGGATGGAAAAGGTCAGGTTGTCTAGCTGGGAGGCTCTGACCGACGTCCGATAGGAGCTTAGCTCCAGGAATCGAACGGGTAAACCTCTCTGGCTGAAGGACGGAAAAGGTTGTCCAGCCGGGAGGTTCTTACCTTCGGCCGACAGGAGCTTAGCTCCCGGAATCGAACGGTTAAGCCTCGCTGGCCAAAGGACGGAAAAGGTAAGGTTGTCTAGCCGGGAAGCTCTCACCTACATCCAATGGGAGCCTTGACTCCATGCATTGGATGGGTAAACCTCTCCGTACGTAAGACAGAATGGCAAAAGGGTAGCCGGGGGCTTTCACCTACGTCCGAAGGGAGTGTGAGCTCCTGGCAACGAACGGGTAAGCCTTGCTGGCCGCAGAATGGAAAAGGTGAGGTTGTCTGGCCGGGAGGCTCTCGTCAGCATCCGATGGGAGCTCGAGCTCCTGGCATCGAAGAGAGAAGCCTTGCCGGCCATAGGATAGAAAAAGGTAAGGTTATCTGACCGGGAGGCTATGGCCGGCATCCGGTGTTTTTTTTTGTTTTGTTTTTTGGGTTAATCGTGCTTTTTAATCGGGTAAGCTTCGCTGGTGGTCGGATGGAAAGTCTAAGATTGCTTAAGCGGGAAAGCATCTGACAGGAGTTTAATACTCATGATGTCATACGAGTAAGCTTTGCTGATAGTTGAACGGAGAAGGCAAAGGTTGGCTCAACCGGGAGCACTCTTGCAGCGCCTGACAGGGAGTTCGATACTAAGGAGGATTTGGTTGTCTACGAGGGTAGACGCTGTGAGGCTTACTTGAATAATTGTTTAGCAAATCCAATAAGCTGCTTCCGATAATGAGTCAGAAAAATATTGGTGCAGTCATTGTATTCGAAATTAAGCATGCAAAAAAAAAATTGGATTTCCTGTGCCAGTGTACCCCAAATAGGTGCCATGTATCGGCGATGTGGTCGTTGTCGAATTGTCATATTGTCAGCACATGGGATTGATGGTACATATCGACGATGTAATCATGCATGGGTGGAGTAAGAGAAAGATTCTTTATACTTGTCTGAGCTTACTATTTGCCATTTTAACCATGCAGGTGCACGAAAGAGCCTATGGAATCACCAATAATCAAAAATATATATTTTTCAGACGTACTGATAAACTGGCATTAAATATAAAATACTATATTTAAAACTGCTAGTTCATGTAGTCGGCACTACTGTCATCTCGCTTGTCCTGTGAATTTATTTATTTATTTATTTATTTATTTATTTATTTATTTATTTTTAAACGATAGTAGATTCCATTTAAAGTCCAACGATTTAACCCTAATATGGACGTAAACAAATGCCTTAAATATAAGGTATTCAAAAACCGGTAAGTTCATATATTTGGAGTGAGTTCGGTTGGTCATACGCGCTCCGGACCACATGCCTCATGATGGGACTGACGCGCCGCCCCTGATACCAGAATGAGATGCATTCTAATGTAACTGTGGCATTAAACTCCATTAGTGAGAGCTCCTTTAAAATGTGGCACGTATCAGATTTACCTGTTAAAGTACGATGGAATACCTTATATCTGCAAACGATGCATGTCTATTTGTGGATGGAGACTTCTTGGCCACCTACAGGCTCACATCATCCTTTGAGAGCACGGGCGAGCGTGAAGTGCAGTGTTGAGATGGGATAACGGAGCGGTTTGATAGCCGAATTATGGTAGGCCGCCTAATAAATATAATAAAAAACGTTGATTGGAGAATGGGCCTAATATCGTCTTGGCTATTGTCGATACATGATGCTATCACCGCAACCTAGGATGCATGGCATACCTATAAGCGGAGGTGATGTGTGTTTTTTTTTTTTTTTTTGCGTGTGAACAGACGCTGCTGCGGCAGTGGGGAGATACGGGAAAGGCTCCTGCAGGAGCAGACACTGCTGCGGCAGTGAGGAGGTATAGGAAAGGCTCCTGCGGGAGCAGACACTACTGCGGCAGTGGGGAGGTATAGGAAAGGCTCCTGTGGGAGCAGACACTGCTGCGGTAGTAAGGAGGTACAGGAAAGGCTCCTGCGGGAGCAGACACTGCTGCGGCAGTGGGGAGGTATAGGAAAGGCTCCTGCAGGAGCAGACACTGCTGCGGCAGTGAGGAGGTATAGGAAAGGCTCCTGCTGCGGCAGTGGGGAGATACGGGAAAGGCTCCTGCGGGAGCAGACAATGCTGCGGCAGTGAGGAGGTACATGCAAGGCTACTTGCTTCGGCTGCTGTAGATGTTGGCTGTGGGAAGAGTAAAAAAGGGTTAGTAACATTTGATGGGGCAAGCTAAAAATGAATGGGTAGCCTAATGTGTCACCAGCTCAGTAATTGGTTGCCTGATTTGACAATTCCTCAAGCCTTGTCCACATTATTATGTTCCTGTTGGAAAAGCATCTTTCCTCTCATTTGGCCTCCGGGCTCTTTAGACGGTCTCCCGAGCGGATACGTTTGGAACGCTGTTTTCACGTTGTAGTATGGACTGTGGAAACAGAGGCTTTTGGAAACGATGAAGCATGTTTAGTCTTGTAAGACGTTTTACCGAAAGACATGATTACAGCAGTAACGTTAACCCCTTACCAGTCACCCCCCATTTTTGCATGGAGACAGAAATTACATACTCAAAATAAAGATGTTTCTGCTCATGATTCTTTCTGACTAGATCCATGATCAACATTTGTCCACGAGCTAACACTTCGACGTTTACCGTTCAAGAATAGGAATCGTTTTCCTGACATAATTACTAAATAACTGTCACTGAAATTATGTTTTAACGAAATATTGGTCAAATATCAAAGCCAAAGTCTTTAGACTTTCAATTGATGCAGGGTTTATCCAGATCAAGTAAGAGAGTGATGTTTAACGTGATGTGAAAGTGAAACGATAATAAACTGGGGCCGTTGGCAATGCTTGCAAGCAAATGGGTTAATAGCAGTTATGTGCTATTTGCTTCCAAGTGGTTTCTAAAGATATTTACTTGTCAGTTTTTTCGTATTACGGTCCTTAAAGTCCCAGTGAAACGGAAGTTGCAAACGACTTTTCTCCAGTGTTGTGACGTATTTCCGAGAGAAACGGAATAATAAATGAGGAAAATAGTGGGCGTGGCTTATTTTCCAACTAGCACCTGATTGGATCTAGATAAGTAGGTGTTTAATTAAAAAAATGGAGGCAGATCTAAACGCAAGTTTACAATCGGTTGTTGAGGATTATTCGCCACCTGAATCACCGCAATTTAGTTTTCAGCAGGAGGAGGAGGAAGATGAAGAACAGGAAGACACGGAGGATCATTTACAAAAATGCACCTCCTCGCCATCTCTCCTTTCACGCGCTGTCAATGCTCGCAAACACACAGGCAGCCTGTCTACTGTCAGTGTCAGTTGGAGGGGCGTGGTTACGGATTAAGCAGACACCAAATTCCTCAAGACTACGTCATCAGTGAAGGTCCTCCAATGCAGAAGGGAGGGGCATTTTTAGATTTTGATTAAAGATTATGAAGCCCAATTTTTTTTTTTTTTTTTTTTTTGTGGATTGGCTCGCATGGATGAATTGTTCAGCACAAAACGATCAATTTAGGCGAACAAAGTAAATATAGTCAATTTTGATTTCATGTGGACTTTAAAAGGCGACAGTTATTTTACTCACACTTGCTATCCTGCGTCGAAACACTAGGGCAGATGCGTTTTAGATGAATTTTTTAGTGATCACACCGGTGAATGGTGAAATAGGTCCCTAAATGATTTAGTCCTACCAGAAAACTTGCATGGAAATTAAAATGTAAAATTAAATTAAGCATTTAGCAGAGACTTAGCAGAGACGCTTTTATCCAGAGACTTACAAGCATTTTTTTTTTCTTTCATGGAACTTATGTCTGTATCATTTCCATGAGGTTTAAACGTGCGCGGTAAGGCGAATGTATTCGTGGTTAAAAGTGGCATCATCATCCGACGGAACGTTTGTATCTGTAGTCCAAATCTATGCGCAATCCACACTCCAGATCAGCAGGTGGCACCTTTACGCTGGTTTGTCAAAACCGCCATAAAACACTAGTAGAAGAAGATGGAACTGCGTCATGACGTCGTTTAACAAACTTTAGCCGCGAACCTGCTTTTAGATGCAACACTTTGGATGCCAACTGCCGTAAAAATTCAATGAACAAAAAGAAGAACCTGTTTTTAGCGTCTTCGCCTGAAAATGTATTGGTTAACGGCACGCGGTCTGCGCCGCTAGAGGAAGCGGCCTCAAACTGCCACTCGGCCGGTACGCCGGGAAGAACTGGGGTTCGGCCCAGGCTGGTTGGATTCTTTCTGCTGCAATCCAGCGCCCGGGGAGAGCTCGATCTCGGGCGGCACGATCGTTGTGTCGAGCAAGGCGAGCTTGGAGCTTGCACGGTCTATTGGCCACGACGTGTGGCTTGGCGAGGAGAGCAGCTGTCACGATGACGCTTAATGCTGCTCAACGGCCGTGTTTGGCTGGGTAGAAATGATCTCGGGTCCGGCAAAAGCAGCAGGTCTTATAAATCCCCTGTGTAGCTCTCTTCATTGGTACGAAAATTGGGTCTATGGTAAGGTGACAGACAAAGCGAACCAGCATGCTGATAAACCGTCAATGGATAGAGGGAAGTTAGCGATATTTATACTATGGGATTGATTACTTGATTATGGTCCACCTGTGTTGATTAGGCTAAGTATCTGACGCGCTCCTCCCGAATCTTATTAATAAAATTTCATTTATTTTAGCTGGAAATGCAATTGAATTTCATGGATGAGTACATTTTGGAGTTTTGAGGCAATCATTATAAGTTGGTCTTTATTAAACACTTATCTTGTATGGTGTGAATTTCTGTATAGAAGTCAGTTAGAAATATTCGATTATCTCTGGGAGTTTAGTAGCCTGACTACGTCGCACTTCATACTTCCGCTCAATTTCAGTTCGCTTCTGTACTCAATCTGAGAAAGCGAACCATCTCCCAGTTTCCCTCCTGCTACAAAACAGCCGGCCAATCAACAAACAGAGGGCATGCTGAGAGCCGTGACGTAGATGCCAAGCGCTGAATTTAAGATCGTAGTTTAGGTTAGGGAAATCGAAAATGACAGTGTACATGGAGAAACGGTATGCTATTCGCTCCGGTGTGGAGAATATTCCCGGCATTTGCCAACTGAAGCCCGAACAAGAAGAGTGTTTGTTTCACATTTTGAATGGAGGTGATGTTGTGGCCCTACTCTTGGCAGGTTTTAGAAAACGTTTAATTTATCAACTGTTACTGATCGTCAGCGAGAAACTGGAGAGGCCAAAGTCCAGCATGGCGATAATTGTGATTGTTTCCCCCTTGGTTGCTCTCACGGAGGACCAGGTTAAAGAGGCAGTGAAACTCGCTCGATGGTTTTGTTTTCGCAACATTCCTATGTTTACAGTGGAAGTGTGAGGCGGCTGAGCCGGCGAATAACACACATCATAACCAAACTTTATGTGATTGGCTTACGGGTAACCAATGATTTTAAACTTCAGACAAGTCCCCCCCCCCATGAGAAAGAAAACGCTTGTCAATTATGCCATTCCAGACTCTGACTACGCAGCAAAGTAGCAGAGTTTGGTATTAACAGGCTAGGAGTTTAGTACTAAGAGTCTAAATGAAAAAATATGGTTTACATTTTCCATTTAGTTTTAGCTATCTATAATATCCATGTTTGTGTTAGTCTATGCACACAAGATTGGATTATTATTGGATATCATAGGTAGCAAAGTGAGCATCCGAATTTGTAGACAGAGTCAGAACATTTACCAGCTATAATGTAAATATCTCTACTAGCCATGAACTGTTTTGAATTTTTCTCTCCCTATATGCATTCTTTTGTCCTCATGTAAATGAGATTGATTTTTTTCCCTTGCATACTAAGGACAAACACCACAGATCATTGTGTCACATTCACAGCATCATATCAGAGAAGAGACAGTATCTGATTCTGAGAGAAACTGGACCCACTTCAAAACTGTGAAGATACATTGTGATCTTTCTCCGAAAGTGTTCACTTTGATGGCTTTATTGTGAGCAATATTCAACATATGTGTCAAAACATGGAGTTCTAGAGAATCACAACAGATGTTTTATGTAACAGACACCCGGCATGTCTGATCTGAATTGATTGTGCAATTTACATCAGCGAGGGTCAGATTGTCCTTCTCAAATTGCATTTCTAACCATCATGCTGCAGGTCCTAATAAAGTTACCAGCCAATAGCAGCCAATAGCAGAGAACCTTCTCAGATTTGCCACTTGTGGGTGTTAATTTTGGCCTCTGGATACATCTATGTTACTTTCAGAATCCGGCCAGACGAAGGCATCTTAGTAGACAGGATGTTGCACAAACATTGGTTTCAGATGTGCCTTCCTACCTCAGAAAGCAGGAATTTCTTAGGTTTCGGACACATCAGGGTTTTTTTCCAGGGCCATGAGAGAGACAGGAGCTCTGTTGAGTTCTGGAATAGGTGGGATGAGTTTTCCAGGCCATGGACCTGCTGTTCCCCACCCTTTAATTTTCATCCTCTATTTGCCTCTCACTATTTCTCATTCCCAAATCTCCCACTTTCACATTTTCTCTCCCACATTGTCTCTCCATTCACTCCTACTCTGTCTTTCTGTTTTTCTCTCTGGCATTTATTTTTTTATTTTTGGCGAATTAAATTTAATATTGAATATAGTGCACCTAAAATAAATTATAACGACTATTCACACATTTATATAAATTAACTATTTTAAAAATAATTAATAAAAAAATTAATGGTAACACTTTACAATAAGGTTTTATTTGGTACCGTTGTTTATCTCTATTAGTTAACATGAACTAACAATAAAAATTAGTTCTAAAGTTTTTATGGTAACACTTTATTTCAGGGACCAATTCTCACTATTAATTAGTTGCTTATTAGCATGCATATTACTAGTACACTGGCTGTTTATTAGTATTTATACAGCACATATTAATGTCTTTTTCTGCATGAACATATTTTAGATCCCTTAATTGGACCCCATACCTAAACATAAAAACTAACTTATTAACTATTAATAAGCAGAATGTGTATATGTTAACATTATTTAATGGACCTGAGCTAACATGGACTAACAATTAACAATGATAAATAATATTAACAAAAAGACTAATATATACTGTAACAAAGGTATTGCTCATTGTTAGTTGATGCATTAACCAATGTTAACTAATGGGACCTTTGTTGTCAATTGTTTGTACAAATTTAATCAACTTCCAAGTCATGTCAGTTGAAAACATAATGAAGAATAATTACATACTGTACAGATTAAGACTGAAAGTGTCAAAAATAGTGATAATGAGCATATGTTTAGTGATAAAGAGACACAGACTGTCTCTCTTTTTTGTCTGTCTGTCTGTATTTCAGTGCAAGGGATTCCAGCAAGGAGGACAAAGGCATGCCGTGCCAAGTTGGCTTGAGCCTCGGCATAAATTCCAGCTCTCCCCTTTGCTCAGCTCTACTGATGTTGAAATGAGAAGCTGCAGAAGGGAATAAACACACACACACACACACACACACACACACACACACACACTCCTATATTTACATATATGTATGCACGTCTGTGCCACACTGTACCCATGACATTGTTACACTCCTCAGATACAATAAGACGAGCAATTGCATCTTCCTTGGGCAACTAAATTCTAATGTTATCACAGATAACACTATATTGGGGTAAGGAAAACCAAACAATATATTTTGGTTCAACAGACTTCAGCCACAAAACAATCAGTTGCACAGTCAGAAAGACAAATGCTTCATTCATGATGGTATCTGATGGCTCCACACAAAAACACAAATATTTCAAGCTGCCACACAGATGTGATTCCTTCAGCAAATTGTAGAAATAAACTCTCAGACAAAAATGTGTAAATGTCTGATATTCTGAGGGAAAAAAATGCTCACTTGCAGTCTCAAAGTGGAATGCATACTATAACTTTGAAAGATCATATCATATTGTCACAAATCCGGTATACAAACTTTGTTTGTTGTCACCATCAGAATTATCCACCACATGGACTCTCGCACTACACAGACTGTTACACTATACCCTGGAGTTCAGTTCCCGCAATCCATTTCACTCTGATTACGCACATGGCTGCAGCCAATCACACATCCTACACAAGCCTAACTCACATGCTCTTCTGGGCCGAGTATTGCTAGTGCTTATCGCTGGTTTGCTGATAGCTACTTTAAGGAGTCTTTATTCTAGTCATAGTCATAGCCTAGTCTTGTTCTTCCCCTGGTTGCCCGTGTTCCTGATCTTCTGCCTGTTTAGGATTACTCTTTCGATATTGCCATTTGGACTCTGTTTGTCACTGCCTGGACTATTGCTGTGTACCTGGATTATCTCTCTTTGTCTTGCCCTGTTGGATAACGTTCACCGTCGATTGACCCACACCTGTTTGCTGGACTACTATTTGTCTTGACCTCAATATACCTGTTTTCAGAACCTCGCCTGTTTTACGACTACGTCTTTGTCTAATAAAGCTTTGCAGATGGATAAGCATGCCTCTTGTCTCCTTCCCTCCGTAACACACACACACACACACACACACACACAGATATATAGATTTTTTATATATACTGCAATTATTATTATATTATATTATTATATATTATTATAGTTTTCTGCCATTATTTGATAAAAAATTCAGTAAAATTGTTAAAAGTGGTTTCTATGTGAATATATTGTAAAATGTAATGGTAACACTTTATTTTATGGTATCTTAACTAATTGCTTATTAGCATGCATATTACTAGAATATTAGCCATTTTTTTAGTACTAATTAAGCACATATTAATGCCTCTTTATTCTACATCCCCAATCCTACCCAATACCCAAACACAAGAACTAACTTACAAACTAGTTAATAAGCAGCAAATTAGTAATTTATTGAGGGAAATGTTGTAGTTAATAGTGAACAAGTGTTCCCTATTCTAAAGTGTTACCAATGTAATTCAACCTGTCTTCCAACCAATACGCTCGTATAGGTTGTTTGTCCAAATCCCATCAGAGAGTATACTACAATTGCTCCCCTATCGGCAACAGGACGTTTTCATATTAATGTTTTGTACTCTATTATTTGTGCTATAATGAGGGTTTAGTGTAGTTCAGTTGGAATAATATTGTATTATATGACAATATGTGATCATGCGATCATGGGTTTGATCCCAAAGAACGCACGTGCTCATAAAATGTATATGCTCTATAAATCATAATTTTGCATGATTTCTGTGAGGGGTAGGGTAAGGGGTGGGGTTAGGTGTAGTCATTCGAGCGAATAAGCCACCTAGTAAAATATGTACAAATTACTTTGAGATCGGTGTAAAAAGTCCACACATTCCATTTAAATAAATGCACATTTTGATTGGTAATGACGATATACGTTATTTCATGATAACGGATGCAACACAATACTGTCATTACTTTTACACTCGCTAGAGGGCGCTTAACTTTAAAACGTAAATATAGGTCGTAATAAGATGCTTGCACAAACCTATATGGTCGTTTTTTTTTGTTGGAGGACAGGCTCATGTAATTTATTGCTGAGAACAAAAGCTGAATTTTAAGTATCTTTACTCTAGTCTTCAGTGTCACATGATCTTCAGAAATCATTCTAATATGCTGATTTGCTGCTCAAGAAACATTTCTGATTATTATCAATGTTGAAAACAGTTGTGCTTTATACTATTTTTGTGGAAACTGATACACTTTTTTTCAGGATTCTTTGATGTAAAGACAGTTCAAAAGAAATGCATTCTTTGAGATAAAAATATTTTGTTACATGAATTAATGTTCTATTTAATGAATCCTTACTGAATATTAATATTAACCATAACCCCTTGCCTAAAACCTTCGTATATGAAATTAGTAACAACATTCACTCACAGGTTACAAGTGTGCTGTTTCATGAGCAGTATAAGTGTCTATTTCAGACTTATGAGGCTCTATTCATCTGTGCCTAACAGTAAACAAAAAAAATATCCTACCACTTTCAATGATGTAATCTTTCCTCAGGCTCTGACCATAAAAATGAAGACAGGAACTCATTCTATTGTAAAAAAAAATACAGAAAGAGAGCAGCTGCCAAAGCATCCTTCATGAATATGTTAGTGTGTTTGTTTTGAATTAAAAATTTTGCAGATTTTACAATGATGTCAAAAATCTAGTGATAAATAATAGCTTTGGCTCTGGAAGGAGCAAATAAAAGAGCTCAGCTAAAGTGCTGCTCTCAAAAATGCTTTTTTTCAGAGTGAGACGATAACACATCTCGCAAAACCGTCAACCAAAACTGACGTACGATAGTAACTACACTTAAAAGCATGCCACAATTTCTGACGCCCAGTCAGATCTGTATGACAGATGGCTGTAATGAGCCGCTGATGCACTTACGCTTTCTCTCCACACTTACCAATACAGTTAAAAAATGCCTCCTCCTTGCAGTGGCCGGAGCAGCCGTCTCCATTCATAGTGTTCATATCATCACATTCCTCTCCCTGGGACCTGAAATAAATCAATGCATATATAATAAACATTATGATGATTTCCCTTGGTGGATATCAATCTGTGTTGCTAAAAGCAAGAGCATCTGACGCCTGCAGTCTGGATATGGCAGTAAATTTTCCAACTTTAAAAAGTTTTGATGTGGCAGTGTGGACGAGCCTCAAGGTTAATCTGATGATCCTCTAAATCAGTACTTCTCAAACTTTTCAAGTTTTCAACTTTTCAGACAATTCAACACAAAATTCAAAGGCCCCTTATAAAATATAGTATTAACCAATCAATAACTGCAATATAAATTAACATATTCTTTGAGTGTCTTATAGGTAAATTAATTAACTTTTTTGTGACTCCGGATTTTTCTTCAATAACAACAATAGTTAAGAAGATACTTTCTTATATCCAAAGCATTAATTAATAAAATTGATTAAAAACTCAAATTAAAACTCACATTCTGTCTATCTATCTATCTATCTATCTATATATATATATATATATACACACACACACACACACACACACATATATATATATGTATATATATGTATAAGACATTGAAAAATCATAAACTAATAAAAATCCCCAAAACATACAACTAAATAATTTAACATTTAATAAAACCAAAATAGCACTGCTTTATATCTTACATCGTTAAAATTTTTTGTTCTGTTTTAATTTAGATTGCAAACATTTTATAAATATTCTGTTTGTAACAATATATTATTTTCAATAATTTAAAGTTCGTAAGTCTCCCCATCATGCAGCGCAATATTTAAAGGACCATATATTATTTTAACTTTAATATTAATGTAAATCATTGAGAGTCATCCTGCAGCCCCCTTGGAAGTTTGCTGAGACTCTCCAGTGGGACCCAGTCCCCGGTTAAGGTCTACTGCTCTAAAGGCTTTGGAAACACATCCAAACACATACCTCTGGATGAGACCATCTCCACAGTATGGTGCTCCAAGACGGTGTGTCAGTGGAGGTGATGATTCACTCCTGCTCCGACTGGAGATGGTTTGGACCTGGTATGTGTATATCCCACCATACTCAACCTCCCTGTGAGATAAAAAGTCACAATTCCATTTTTTTTTTTTTTTATCCACTTGAAATGGGATTCTATACATCTCACCACCTCCAAAAAGTCTGGGAGTCTTTCATATATTTATAGCGGCTCCCTAAAGCGAGTTTTTTTAGGGTGGGATGTTTGCTTTTGCACCAAGCCCCCATTTCCCCATTAGCTTCCAGTATAACTCAAACACCTCTTAACAGTGGTCAATGCAAGCTTCCTGATCTTTCCGTGCTGAAAAAGCCAGGTTTGAGGTGCTTACCCTGTTGAAAAAAACTAAACAAAAAACAAACAGCATATGCTGGTTAGGTATGTTTTGAGGCAAGGCAGCTGGTTTGAGTTGGTTTAAACTGGTTATATACTGGTCCTAAGCAACTAACTCCTGTTCCAAGACCAGTTCAGAGCCAGCTAAGGACCAGCAGCTCATCACCAACTATGGACCAGAATAAACCAGATGTCATGCTGCAAAACATTATAGTTTTTCAACAGGGAATGCACAAGAGTTTAAACCACAAGGAACGCTGTCAATCTGACACAGCTCTTTCTACACCCTGAAAACTCTTATGCAATCATAGCACCAGTTTAGTGCTGATTCTAAAATGGCAACACACTCCTCAACTGTCACTTTGAACCATCGGCTGCTGGCGGTTGAGGTCAGGTCTGAGATAAGAGACATCTGATCTTGTGTCAACCTGAGGAGGCAGGCTCTGTATCCAAGCTGAACTCTGTGAGATGTCATGAGGGATGAAGTTGTGCCCAGACAATGTAACCAAAACCTGTTTAGTTAACGCTGGGCTTTGAGTAAAGGCTCACGGTGTTCTGGTGAACAAACACTAGGTGCATCTTCTTGTATGCTTTTCTGAGTGGATTAGACTTCTGTCCACCTCGAATGTCTATTGAACATTTAGTAACGAGAGTAAGTACACTCTATGATACTCTGCTGCCAAATGAAAAGAGCCCACCCTCAGGTTTCTGGGGGCCTTTGTGAAACAGAAGTACACTTTAGAATACTTTTAAAAAGAGTGTGAACTGAAATAAAATGCATTCTAGGTTACATTTATATTAAATGCAATTAGCTGAATGTTACGTTTTTGACCCTCTTTAAGCCAGACATCTTCATTCATAATTCCATAACTGTCTTTGAAATACAGTTTTGAAGATGTGTACTGCAGAACGCAATGTCAAGCATTTATAGTCAACTAAAATATACTTTAATGTCATTTTAGTTAAAATCTGTATGTGATCAATATAAAATATATTTTTAAAGTTGATGAATAATGATGAAGATGCAATTTAGCACATTTCAATTTATATCAATTTTAAATGTAATACTGAATAACACACCAAGTTAAATTCATAATGAAATACTTTACATGTGCTTTAGTATGTTAGCCAATACCATAAGTTTAGTACTTTAAAGCATGACAAAAGATTATTTAAACATAAAAATGTATAATGTATTTTAATGCAAAACTTTTAATTTATATTATAAAGTGCATTTAAGCTAAGAAAGTGATGAAAGTGTCTTTAAGTACACTTAAGTGGTCTTTTATTGTATAATTTTATTGTATTGCATAATAATCGTATTATTACATTATCAATTTTTGTGTAACAATTGTAAGTGCACATTCGATACCATTAAGCGAACTTCTTTTTCATGGGGGGTGGGTGGGTTATGTGTACTCTATGTGAATGATCAGTATTCACACATCTGTGATGTTACCATTTAAAACAGCTAAACTCTTTCATTTACAGAAACCCCAAATCTCACAGCTTTCCAAAACTACCCAAACAGACACACATGTACACCAGTCATTAATTAAAGCGAGAAAATACACAAAGCCTTCATTATTTGCATTTACGTTGGACTCGTTCCCCAAGAGAAACGCAAGCACTTCTCTGTTGATTAACAAATCAACACTGCCAAATTACCAACATGCCATGGACATTACGTTTATTACGAATGCCACAGGTTTACGTGAGGCCAAGTGTTTTTGAGCTGCCATCAGCAAAGTTATAAGGTGCCTGTTCTAATGGGCAGGGAAGCAGTAACATTTAATAAGAGGTGAAACAAATCATTGAAATTAGCACTTAACATGAATGACACCAGCAAGAGGTTTACGCAGCAATTTTCCTGTGTTTTGGATTAGGGGAAAAACATCTGTGAAAATCCCATAAAATGAAACAAGAAAAACACAAATAAGCAATTTGCACAACACAAACACACACACATGCGGATGTACCACACATAAACATTCAACATCAGTATGTGTAAGGAGATTTATAACAGGAAAACTGCTTTTACCATGGCGGTTTTTGAGATTGCCAGATCCAGGTCAATGTGTGGGAAAACACACAGATGTGAAAATACCACATCATCAAATGCACGGAGTAGATATTTCAGCATTATACTGGACAAATTAACTAAAAATCAGTGTCAAAGTCAAGACTATCAAAACAAACCAAAAAATCTACCTTTCATTTCTCTAGAGTAAATAAATAAATTCATCATAGTCACTAATTTATGCATTTGAAAACAAAATAAGATATTTTGAAGAATGTTGGTTTTCAAATAGTTGATGTAACCATTGACTTCCATAGTATGGAAAAGAATACTATGGAAGTCAAGGGCTACCAACAGAGGTTTGGTTACTAATCTTCTTTTGTGTTCAACCAAAGAAAGTCTTGGTGAGAAAGTCTTAGGTGAGAAAATGATGACAAAACTGAGTAAACTACCCCATTAACTGGCTTGTCGGGGGCGGGGTGGGGGACTCACGTCTAATTTGTGCCAATTTTAGTGGGTAGGTTTGTTGCCTCAGAGCAAAAATGTTCCTGGTTTGAGTTCTGGTGGAGCCAGGATTCCTTTCTGTGTGAAGTTTGCATGTTCTCTCTGTGTCTGTGTTGGTTTTCTCTGGGTGCTCTGGTTTCCCCCACAATCCAAAGGCATGCATTATAGGTGAATTGGACAAAGTAAATTGGCCATAGTGAATGTGTGTGAATGAGTAAGTGTGTCTCAGCACTGAAGTTGCACGAGTAAGTGCACTCTCAGGATTGGGCTGCAGCAGGAAGGGCATCTGGCATAAAACGTTCCAAATCGGTTGTGCGGATCACTCTGCTGTGGCAACCCCTGATAAAAGGGAGCAAGCTGAAGGAAGAGAGATATAATGATACCAGAACTGTCTGCGATAATCTATAAAAAAGTTATTTAGTTCACTTTCCTAATTGATGTTACTTTGAAATCCTTAAAATGTATGCTTGATCATTTATCCACTAACTTTTATATGCAACCTTACAGTACATTATGCCTTGTCATCATGCACTCACATGTTCACATACAGTAAAAATGTTTAGTACTTTTTGTGTTTACTTCATGTCTGCAAATGCCAATAACTGTAGTATTTTGTTATTTTAATCTTAACAACTCTCTGGATAGTTTCAGCAAATTAATAGTATTTGGTCGCGACAGACTTGATACAACATGGTGTTGCAGAATCAAGTATGGAGACTTGCTTTTGCCAATAGGTACACTGTCACACTGCTGTGAGCATGTAAGATATACTGTTGCTGCATGAATAGCCATATATAAATCCTGCAGCAGATCTAGACAGGTGGAGCTGGGGGAGGTGGAGGGTTTCAGAGGAACAGTACCAGCTTACAGCAAAGAGTGAACCAGACTGTTGAAATGTTGAGAAAGCAAGCTTTTTGGCTGCAGAATCAGTTTGTGCCATGTAGTAAATATGTGATGTGAACAATATATTGCCAGTGCACTGAAGAGCTTCTACTTGCTAAGCTAAGGAAAAACACATCCAGCACTGATGTAAAATCAGATGAACTGGAAGATGCATTTGAGTATAGCTGTTTTTAGATTTTAAATGAAAATTGATCAGATCTTTGAATGATTGATCACTGCAGTCACTTCTGAATACTTATGCCTATCCCTATGGAAAAGCAGTTCCACTTCCAATTGCTTAAAATTCTTCCTCACAGATGTGTTGAGGTGGTGAAGGAATCAGTCTCAGAGCATGCCATCATCCTCTGCTCAGCATCCACCCTTTAACACGAATTCATCTGTGTCTTATTAACGCACATGTCTCACTGTATTCTCAACTGTTCTGAATGGGTGCAGCTGATGATGTCATATGATCAGTCAGCCACTCTTGAGCGATCAACATACCCGCCAATACGCTTATGGCATAAATATATGTTGATGACATGCCATGAAATAAGGTAACGTCAACAGAATTGCGCTTGCAGCTTATTGGTTAAACACTGGCAGAGTTCAACAAAAAATCCTTCTGGAAATCTTGAAAAAAAAAGAAAGAGACTTGATACTTGTTGGAAGACTGACCACAGGTACACATCAGGACTTATAAAGTGCTTAAAGAAAAAGTAGCTACTCAAGCGACCTCCTCCAAAGAAACACTAGACGCAAGCAACAATAGCACAATTGTTTTCTGCAAAATAATAGACAAGGTTTATTTGCACTCTGGACAAATGGCAACTGATGGTTTCAAATGAGATGCCAACATCTCATGCAGGCCGCAAGTAGTTCTCACTAAACAATTTACCTTTCAAAGAATTCACCAGTGCATGCACAAAGTCATATTTCCGAAACCACAGCAGATTTTGTTTTTCTTGTATTCCTAGTAATCCAGTCGGGGATGATGGAACTGCAGTAATAAAGTGAACACACCAAGGAAGATAAATCATTAGTTGGGTCATCCCCAGTTGTTCTGGTTGAGTTATGTCAATCACACATAAAGGAGATCAAATCATAGCAGTGACATTAGAGAGAAACTCCAACATTTCCACAGTGCAAATCTTCCTTTGGAACATGACTTCTGGTAAACAGGGATTACTGTGGTCAGCTATGACGTCAAAAGCTCTACAGCGGTGTATAGCACATGAACATTCCTTATGCAACTTACATCAGTTAGCACATAATCTAGGCCAAATTCTTGTTCTTTATGGAACGTTTTGGTCCAAATCCAATTAGGAATTAGGAGGATCTTCAAGTAAAAATGAAAGGAGCTTACACACATAATGAAATAACATTGTTCCAAAGGTCACCTTGTTTTAAAAGACCTAACACTGTCTTAACTAAAACCCTTTAAAAGAGTGGTCAAGGGACATTCCGTAAACTGGATAAAGCAAATTTCCAGTGAGATTAAGGACAGTGGAGCAACAAATCAAACCCCTGTAAATGTTCCATTATTATCAGTGGAGCTGGTAGGAGGGTGGAGCTTTTGGAATGCCATAGTCAGTGGACTTGAAATGACAGAGGTGAGAGTCTTAGACCAATGGGGACCAGGTTCCAGGAGGCTTGGGCCCCTGAAGCGGATGAGCTGGCCAGTTGTCTTGGCCTCTCTCTCATTGGCAGGGGCCTGTCAGCTCAAAGCAGGGGTGCCCTTTGAAGCCATGACAGGAAAGAGGGCCAGGTCAGGGAGAGGAATAGCAGATGGCTGGGGGTTTTCTTGAGGCCAGAGTCACACACATAATAATAATAATAATAATTCATTACATTTATATAGCGCTTTTCTAGGCACTCAAAGCGCTTTACACAGTCAGGGGGTATCTCCTCATCCACCACCAGTGTGCAGCATCCACCTGGATGATGCGACGGCAGCCATAGTGCGCCAGAACGCCCACCAAACACCAGCTTACTGGTGGAGAGGAGACAGAGTGATGAAGCCACTCTGCAGATATGGGGATTGTTATGGGCGAATTTAGGGTCAAATCCCCTCAATGATTCACTCCTATGTTCCAGGGCTTCAACCCTATTCTCATATTTCTTAAAGTCCCATAATGTATGAACCCAAAACCTATGAATCCCCATTCAAATTAATGAGCGAGTGCCAAGTGAGACAGAGACACGGGTGACCCAAATTAGGTTGAGGTGTCAGAGCATATTTACCAAAGATCAATATTTTTCTTGGATCAGAGATGTGGTAATGAATGCATGGGACCTCAGAATATGTGATTGTAATTGATTCCGATCTAAGAATCAACATCACTCAGAAAACAGATTCTCAAACCCAGCTGTGAGTTGACCACAGTTTACTTGAGCCAAAACCTTACCTACCTCACATCAGATCAAAAACATGTCTGTGTTATTCAGCTACAGTATAGTGAAGAAAGAGCTTGCACACTATGGGGAGGAAAAAGTCCTATAAGCTTAAGAAAATTGTGAGTGGAAAAAGTGTCAGTCTGTGCCAATGTGATGTATCTGCACACCTGCATCAAGTTCAGTATAGTAATACACCCATTGAGCATGTTTGGGATGCTCTGGATCGGCGTATATGACAGCGTGTTCCAGTTCCTGCCAACCTCCAGCAACTTCGCACAGCCATTGAAGAGGAGTGGAACGACATTCCACAGGCCACAATCAACAACCTGACCAACTCTATGCGAAGGACATGTGTTGCCCTGCGTGAGGCAAATTATGGTCACACCAGATACTGACTGGTTTTCGGACACCCCCCCCCCCCCCAGTACAGTAAAACTGCACATTTTGGAGTGGCCTTTTATTGTGGCCAGCCTAATGCACACCTGTGGAATAATCATGCTGTCTAATCAGCATCTTGATATGCCACACCTGCGAGATGGATGGATTATCTCGGCAAAGTAGAAGTGCTCACTAACACAGATTTAGACAAATTTGTAAACAATATTTGAGAGAAATAGGCCTTTCGTGTACATAGAAAAAGTCTTAGTCTTAGTTCAGCTCATGAAAAATGGGGCAAAAACAAAAGTGTTGAGTTTATAATTTTGTTCAGCATATTTACTTTAACACAAAAGGGTGAATTTGTGTACCTTAAAGGTTGATCTGTACCTAAAGTGTAAATATTAGTATCTAAATATATAATATTACCTGCCTCAGTGAGTTTTTGTACTTTTTTTTCTTTTTTTCTGAGAGTGTAATATGTTAATAATCTGTTACTAATTGGTAGCTCAATTGGAAAATCCTTCATGGAAACACCTCAATCAATCCGAAATACTGGAAATTACTTTAACCACATTAAACCCATAAAACCTTTCATCCCTGTACAACATTTTTACATTTGATGCTTCAAATAACAGTGTTACAACTGGCCCCCTCTTGCATCCATCCCCATTCTCCTCACTTGTGATCATTGTACTGTGATAATTGTCTGTGCAAAACTAATCTATGCTGGTGGTAGATAAATCTGAGATCCACACATTTCCCAAAACTATTGGAAACACTCTGCAATGTTGAGCTACTATATCAGTGGGTGGCAAGTTAAACCCTTAATTTCACATGCATGCTGAAGTGGCCAATACAAAAATACTGACCAGACACCCAGTATCTGGCCTTAAGTCGGAAAGTGTTCATATATTACTGCTCAAGCCAGAGGTGCCCGGCCGAGGCCAGAGGAACCGCAAGATGGCACAGATGGCATTAACTTGCATTATAATGCCAGGCGCTGGACGGAAAACAACCAACAGCTGCATCCTTCTCTTTGTTTCTTTTGGCTTCATTCAAGAATTGAAAAAGAACAGAGAGACACCACAAGATTTGAGCAGGGATTTGATGTGCCTAATGCTGACCAGGCACATTTCACACTCCAACTTTGAATTACGTTAGTTTTATTCTGTGGTAAAACAGCTCCAAATCGAAGAAAAGTTCCAAAGTAAATACGATATTTCCTGGAAGAGGTAGCAAGCAGTGGCGGCTCGTTGGGGGAAACAGGGGAGGCATAGCTTCCCCAAAATATTGAGGTGAAAATGAGGACGATTTAATGTTAATAAAATTCACAATTAATTTCAATTCATGTCTCAGAATGTATATATTTTTGTTTGTAATTTCACAGTTGTAATACCACGTGAATGCGCAGCTTTTCTATCACGAATGTTCCGAATCTGCTGATGTAATTAGGACCGCTAAGTGATAGAGAAGGGGAGGGGGAGGCTGGGGGAGAGCTCTTGGGCCTCCATTGTTAAAAAAATAATAATAATTACCCATTTAGCATTGAGTGTTCACTTTCAGCACTGAGGAGTGTAGAGAAAAGGAACATCATAGAGGAGGCTAGCCTCCCTTCTGGTATTTCAACCAATCATCATAGAGACGTAAACTATGTGCTATTAGTTTGAACGTCTCCTGTAGCAGATGGGCTGATAATTTACCAAGCACTTATGATGAGTAGAGATATTGAATATTTGATCGCCAACAGATTTTCCAAGCTGTCATCCAAACAGTATATATACAAATAAAAAATAAAGGGAGATAGAACTATGGGCTACAGCAGTAGGCCTAATTAAATAGCACAACAGGCAGCTCTCTTTTAACACAGACTTTGAAGAAGGGATGGACGTTTGTTTCAAGTGATAGGACAGGTAAGTGAATTTATATTATCTTGCTGTATGCATGTCGTTTCCTTGAGGTTTTCTGACTAAAAGCCACCAAAAAGCCACTTTAAAGTGGTTGAGCAAATAATAATAATTACAGTTGGCAGGGATCCCCAGACCAATACAATTAGTGTGCATCATCTATTTTTAAAACCCACGAGCTGCCACTGGTAGCAAGGGTATCTATAGCCAGAGTCTGAAAACACATAATTGCAGTGAAAAATTTACCAGGAATACAACAAAATGTTTTTTTTTTTTTTTAAAGAAATGTCAGAATCTTTACAATAAGGTTCGGTGTATTGATTGCATTAGGTATCATTTGAATGAACAATTTGAACAGCACATTATTCATTATATTTATTTATTCAAAAGACTCACCTGTCCACATATCTTCGCATTGAGTCTCTCAGCATGACACCCTGGGGTGCGTGAACAAATGCCGGCTGCCGCAGGAGCCTATAGTGCAGCGGCTCACATTCTCGACAGAACGGACAATCGACTTTGGACGTGAGTAGAGTAGCATCAATTTCCAAATGTTGCTCCATGGTGAAAAACTGCACGCCGTACACCTTCTCATGCACATCCAGCTTGATGGTCAGCGGTGTGTCGCAGAACAAATTGCTGGGACCCAGAGACAGGTTGTTGCCACTGACAGTCAATAAGATGATATTGTGGATGGCAGGCAGAATGGTTTCCTCCTGGGAGGAGAAGGTCACCCACACTGTGAGGGAGTCAGGGACCACTGGATATGCGAACTCCAGCTGTAACATGCAGCCTTGCAGAGGGCAGGGAGGAGGCACCATTCCTAGATCCATGCCGTTATGCGGACTCCACGTGCGGACACTGGGCTCGCATGCCTGCTCTACATCTGGAGGTCCTAAGAGAGGCAGCAAATGCATTCAAGTCAGAATTTCAACGTTTTCATTTGTGGTATGTTGTCTTCTTTTTGGTTTTCTTTTACCAGTCCATGACAGGACAACTTTAAAGGCAGCTGTGTAAAATATATAAAAAGCATTTTTTTGTGTTTTAGTAGACGGGGAACTACAGTAACTTGATGCTTGCAAAAATAAAAAAGCACACATGAACCATATTTTCTCTATGACACCCAAGCCAAGCTTTTGCAAACAGAGGACAGGCCTTAAATGTCATAAATGGGATCACTAACTACTAGTGTTAAATTTGTCAGGTTTCAAATGCAGGTATTCAAATCGTTTTAGTCATTCTCCATAATTATTTTGCTTGAAATTATAATTGTGATTACTGCTCATGACTGTTTTTATTTGAAACACTTTCACCTATAAGTACAGAAAAGCTCTGATAGGCGGGATTTACACTTGTGCCATCTGGCAACCCCAAGCATTAAAAACAGTTTAGGTGACGATTTTTTTTCCCTTCTTATTTTTATTTTTTTTTATTTATAATTTTTTTCCCCCGAAAATATAAAAAGAGGATAAAAGTTATTATTAAAAAAATAAAAATGGATAAAAAAATTAATAAAAAAAGTTTTTATTGTATTAAATTACATTTTAGTCTCATCTTTTTTCGTCAATAATATAGTCACTGATAGTGTTTAATGATTTTGGTGTCATCTTGTTTTCATCTCATCTTAGGTTTTGTTAACACACCACTACTTATTACTTCATACTAATTATGTGAACGTTCATGCAAAGTACAAAATCTCTACAGTGCTCATTTCTGGGAAAACTGCATCATAATACCACTAAAATAAAAACAGGAACCCAGTTCTGTGTATTATGTGTGCAGGAACAATAAATTGTAAGGCACAGCAGAAAAAGGAGTAGTGCATAATGAGAAATGCAGCCACACACTTGATGTATTGAGTTGCATGTTGTTAAAGTCCATCTTGTCCTACCATTGCTCCTTTACATTCTCTCTCATTTCATTTCGACCTGAGGATGAGGCCCTCACAAGGCTTTCGATTTCAGCCTGGCAATTACCTCTCATGTGCTGCAGTCCAGCTATATTTGGAGTCAACAGCAACTCATTTGACGGGGAGTGACGTACCCCAACATTCATCAAATGTGGGAGAAGCCAGGACACTGCAGACCGTGTGTTCTCCTGCTTTTCCTTTGTACAATTCCAAACTGGCAACAGCAAAAGCCATTTGCTAACCTCATTTCTGGGCAGTGCACAAAATTCCAGTGTTTAATCAACTGAGCACTGAGTTTTAGGCATTCTAGGCCACATCATCTCAACACGTTTATTATTGTAAGTATGTGTGTGGCCAGAAAAGAAGTAAACATATGATAAAAATGTCCTCGACATTGCAGGTTTACATTCTCACCTCGCTTACACTGCAGTTGACCAGCAACTGAAAAATAAATAAATAAATGAGAACATATCTTCTTGCAAACACATTGCAAAAAGGGCTTAAAACTGTAATGAATGAATACATCAGGTAGTCATTTCATAAGATGAATAATTGTGATCTCTTATCTAAATGTCTCCGTGGTGGACTACTAACCCTGTCCCGGAGGTACTATAGTCAGGGTTCAGCCGCCACAGCAGGGTGGGCAGGTTTTCAAGGTGACCTGACAATTCACCCATGAAATAGTGCCTTGCATTTTCACTTGATTAGCTAATCCCAGTGGGGTATTAGCTTGTCTAGGAAAATGCTCATTCATGGAAAAAAGGGAAAGTGGGGAGGTTGGTGTTAGTGTGGCTGAAAACGTCCCGATTAAGGTAACGGAGTTTACGATTAGAAATGTCAACAACAACAAAAAAAAAATTGCATACGTAGGCGATTCTTGCCCGAATCTGTATCTGCATGAGACTGTCTGAATACCGGCAGAATTCACATTTCTGTTGTAAAAAGAGAAACACTGTGCAGAAGTATTATATTTGCTGTTATGCGTGTGTGTCCGAAGATGCAGTTGCTGTGTGATGCGTGTTCAAAAAAAAAAAAAAAAAAACCTGGACGCGGTCCGAGAAAAGGTCGTTAAAATCAATTTCCTATTTTCGTTTTCGAAACTTGTGCTGGTTGGTCCAATCGATTCGTGCAATAGATTTCGAAAATAAAGTGACAGTCGACACGGTCATGGTTTTAGACTAGACTGGAGAAGGGATGGGAAAAGATCTGGGCACATTTTTTCCAGAACTTTGTGCCAAGTTAAAGCGGTGTGGAGCTGTTTTAATGAATTTTTTAGACGTATTATGGTGCCCGAACCCGTATGACTTTGAACAGTGACCGCGAACATTTGGTTTACTGCAGCCGCAGCCATCATTACCAAGCGCGAACCGTTGACACTGACCCCCAATTTCCACCAGATGCGGAACGGCTGCGGAACGGCTCCGCTGCGTGACAGCTCCATGTTCCGTCGTCCGTCAATACACACCAGGTCCGTATTTGTTGCGGAACGGCTGCGGTCATGACTGACAGCTGACGTCACGATGCCCCATGTAATCTCGCGAATTCTGGTGTGATCGCGCGATATGTAGTTTCTATAAACAGAACTACCAAACCAGGAACAGTTTTCCATCCGAAGGAGTATAGGATAGAACTCTTTTCTTTTCTCTTTTCATTTCTTCATCCATCGTGTCAACGGGATTAAAACTTCAACAAGCCTGTCTCCGCCCATTATGATGTTTTCAAGGTGTAGTGTAGGGAAATATGAGCGCGGTGTATTTTATTTTGAAAATTAAACGGATATTTTATTTTGAAAATTAAACGGATATTTTATTTTGTTTCTGGCTGTTCTGTTTTGTCACTCGACTTCCTGTCCTGCGTACTCTGCCCTGTAGTGCTGCGGAGCGCTCCGGCATCCGGCAAAAATAGGAGCTCTGCGTATCTGCTCCAGAGGGCTGCGGATCGCCGGAGTCGGAACGCAGCTGTAACGCATTCAGTGGAAATACACTCATTGACTTTAATGGAAACCTATTGACTCCGCCGCCGTGCCGGAGCCGTAACGCAGCCGTTACGCATCTGGTGGAAATTGAGGGTGACAGTGAGTGAGACGAAGCGAACGCACAGGTCAGGCCTTAGTGTGACATCCGTGTAAACAGATGACGTCACAGGTTTTTTTTTTTTTTTTTTTTTTTTTTTTTTTTTTTTTTTTTTTTTTTTAGAAAGAACGTAGCCTTCGTTTGTATGTAGGCCTAGGCAATTTATATTTACAATACTTACTAAAATATAATTAATATTTTAAAGCTTTTGTATTAGTTGTTTGAAGAGTAAAAAAAAATAATTGGTTGGTCTTAACGCAAATATACAACCAGCAAGTCAATCGGACTAAAAGCAAAAAAAAAAAAAAAAAAAAATTTAGTCGGTCCTAAATTGACAGGATCGGTCAGGTTACGGCAAACAAGAATATTTTTAAGGATGGCCTGGGGTATTAGCTTGTCTAGGAAAATGCTCATTCATGGAGAAAAGGGGGGGAAAAGTTGGGGGGGGGGGTGTTGGTGTTAGTGTGACTGAAAACGTCCCGATTAAGGTAAATGTGGTAAATTGAACTGTGAACACAGGTCTGCTTCGGGGAGCCTCTGTGCGATGTAGGAACAGGGCGAGTGAAAAACTGTTGAGATAAAGATGGGTAATTGATACTGATAAATGATCAAACAGATTTAGATTGAAGTTAGCTGCATCTTCTCTAGAGCCCTTTTGACTGATGGTGACCAGGGTTATTAAACTAAAACAATAAAGATATATTTGTGTTACTATAAATTAAAATACTAATTGAAATAAAGTGAAATATTTAAACTTAAGCTTGTTTCAGCTAGTTTCTTTCTTTTTATCGCATTTTCATCTTCAGTAGCTTGAGCCAACTGAAAGTGAAATAAAAATGAATTAAAACTTTAGATATATTAACGAGAAAAATAATAATAACAATGACACACAAATTTACTAAAAGTTTAAATAAAGATTACAATATAAAATAATTTATACAAATATATATAAAAAAATTAAACATTCAAAATATTGATAAAAAGTACAGTAACTCAATTATACTAAAATAACACTGACAGTGTCTCTCCGCCATTGCTCAAACGAAGCCATTTTTAATGGGAAACAGAAGCACAGGAATTCCTTTTGAGTATGAAGGGTTAGAACTTTCGTACAATTCCTTGAACAATATTATGTTAGCTTCAAAACTATTTCAACATGCTGTGAGGTTTGAAAACAGATACTCGTGAACATTAGCGTCACATATACTACAGCTTTATATGTATGGGTTTTCTAACACCGTAGGTTTGCTCGGTAGCTCACGCGATATACATCACACTTGTGTGTTGAAGCACACAGGTACGAGTCTTGTGGAACTACTGTTAAAATAGCGCGGTTGCATCAGCAAATGCGTTCTCATATCACTTTTGCTTTCGTTAACATTATTGGCAGGTAAAGGGTTGGATTTTTTTCTATAGGGGTATTTGGTATGTTATTTTCCAACACGATATAGAATTAGCCTTTTAGCGACACTTTCCGGACTTTTGAACTTCCTGGAATGAAAATGCTGCAATATATGTGAGTTTTAGCAACACTCACTGGGCATTTAATTTTGAAACTGCAGAGAAACATGCAACAAGGAACATAATATTGGTGTTTCAGAAACAATGCCACAAGCATGTATTTTCAATGAACCTGGGTTGCTACAATCAACGCAGCTTTCTATATTGAAAGCCTGTTGTAAACTACTATAGTTAGGTCTACAGTAAATTAACTCTGGGATGAAATACTATTTGAGTTCATTTTACTGCAAATACAAACAGCAGGAGTGTCTTGAGGATATCAGCCACAAACCCTGTGAACTCCACGGCCGGCAGGTGGAGTGGCAATGCCATCGGGAAGACGCGACAGAAGGGGACGGATGCTAAAATGGCCGGCAGCCATATCACCCTGGAGCCCAACACCGGTTTCCCACTGAAGCTAAGCAGGGCTGAGCCTGGTCAGTACCTGGATGGGAGACCTCCTGAGAAAACTAGGTTGCTGCTGGAAGAGGTGCTAGTGAGGCCAGCAGGGGGTGCTCACCCTGTGGTCTGTGTGGGTCCTAGCGCCCCAGTGTAGTGATGGGGACACTATACTGTCAACAAGCACAGTCCTTCAGATGAGACGTTAAACCGAGGTCCTGACTCTCTGTGGTCATTAAAAATCCCAGGATGTCTTTCGAAAAGAGTAGAGGTGTGACCTCGGCATCCTGGCTAAATTCGCCCATTGGCCTTGGACCATCATGGCCTCCTAACAATCCCCATATCTGCTGAGTGGCTTCATCACTCTGTCTCCTCTCCACCAGTAAGCTGGTGTTTGGTGGGCGTTCTGGCGCACTATGGCTGCCGTCGCATCATCCAGGTGGATGCTGCACACTGGTGGTGGATGAGGAGATACCCCCGACAATGTAAAGCGCTTTGAGTGCCTAGAAAAGCGCTATATAAATGTAATGAATTATTATTATTATTATTATTATAAAATGCGGTCCCTGGCCGAGAAGCACAAACAAACAGTATGCCAAGCAGCTGTGCTGGGGTCTTCGGGGCACGGATACTGGCGTAAGAGGGGATCGTTGAGGCGACTGTGATTAACAGGGCATCATTCCAAGGGGGAAAACAGAGAGCTGCTTACACTCTGGAGCAGCAGCAAGCCCAGGCATGTTTTCGTAACACTGCAACAAGTGTAGAGTGTGACATGTATTAATGTTTATGTGAGAAAGCATGTATATTTATTTTTAAGAGTGTGTGTCTGTGTGCTGCCTAAACAGAGAGTGCCATATCAAGGAAATGATGAATGGTCTGTCTCCAACTGTAGAACAGTTAGTGAAAATGATGGGTTCTGAAGTAAAGTGCTCTCTGATAATAAGGTTAACAGCAATCTCTGACCCGTATCCATCACTGTCTGTGCGAGTTCATTATCATCAAAGCAGGTCTTTGAAGAGGAAACACTCCTCAAACTGATAATAAGTCTTTCCTTCTGCTAGAGATATGAATCAGAACTGCAAGACACCATCTCACCATAAAGACATGAACGAATTTGCATCCTGACCGTGGGAAGCGTTTTAATGTTAAGGAAATGCAACGTCTCCCGAGTGGAACCAATCAATGAGTCTAATACTTTTGAAATAGTCTTGACCACAAAAACATATACACCATATATCATAAAAATCCCACAAAAAGCTCTGATTTGCAGAGTAAGAGCATTCCTCCAAGATGTGGGTCGAACTAACTGACACGATGCTATTTTATGAAAAATCCCACCGCCAGTTAAATGTTCACAGTTACACTGAAAACAAGTATAAGACATACTGAAATGCAAAAAATAAAAAAATAAATAAAAATAAAATTTCTAAGATGCAGTAATTCATCCAAGAACTAAAGTGTCATTGTAGAAAAGATGGGATGCTTTGACAAGATCAGTGTGAGGAGCCAGGGTCACAATGCACTTACAAGGTGAGGAATCATTCAAAATAAACAAACAGAATTGTTTAAGGAGCAAGACATCCAAACAATTAATTCATTCTCAATGGCAGCTGCTAGGCTGGCACAAGAGCCCCTAGCAGTCTGCCATATTTGCACATGGACACAGTTGTTTTTGGACCAATCACCTCAGCTGTAAATGTCACATGACTAATCATTTTGGAGTTGTATGACAGTTACCTAATGGAAACACTGATGTGCCACAAGAACACACATACCTAAATGCTTCACTAGTTACTGTACTGAACAAATGGCAGCAATAAATAAAAAACAAATATAAAGAAGAAAGTAAGACTGCTTTACAGTTTTAACTCATTCCCTGCCATTGACGGAATTTTCCAGTTTCCATAGTTATGGGTTAGAAGGCGCTATTACACATCTTCTGAAAGAGTAATGAATCTCCGGATAAAACACAGTGAAGAAGATGCAGAAACAAGTGGTCACATATGTAAGCAGATGAATATGGAAGTGTTTTTGGATTGTGCAAGCTTTGGGTGTGTTGATGGAAGTGATTTACTCTATACAGTATATATTATACTCTTTATATTGTTTTTATTTTGATCACCGTTCTGAATCCGATCCGAACTAAATCTTTCACAAAATCTTGATTTTCTCAGCTTTTTGGTTAAAATGTTGTTTTTTTATGAAACTTGCCCACATTCAAGAGTGTAAAAAAATAATAATAAATAATAACAATGCATGAAGCTACAAAAGAAAGGTTTTTTTTTTTTTTTAAGTAGTGGCTCTGTAGTTTTGACATATTGCCCTAAGCCATGCAAGTTTTGTAAAAATTATCATAATCGCTGCTGGTAGCTGGAAACTTTGAAAAACAAACAAACAAAAAATGTATGTGTGTAAAGAGTTAAGATTGCAAAAAAGAAAAAAAAAACCTTACTACAATTTGTGTGGCTATGACGTCTATCAACAAAGACAAGTGACCAATCTAGCCAGCCAAACAATGACCTCTTGGTTCATATGGAAACAGTGACTCTTTCAGTGAATTTTTTTTTTTTTTTTTGGCTGGAATACAAGATTTGAGAGACCTGTCTGAAACAGTCATTATGTATCATTTATGAGATATGAGCAGAGCACATTTTGGTGTAAATTGTTTGTAAAAACCCTTGATTTACCAAATGGTTTTGTGACATGTGATGTGAAGTAAATTTACAAATCTAGATATCCTACTATACAAGAAGAATATGAAATGAGAATCTCACTTTTGGGATGCAAATTCGTCATGACAACAGACAACAAACATCTTCTTTGGGATGCTGCTGTCATGAACTCCAGAGACTTTTGCATTTGCATGCCTCTGACCAGGAGAGCCTGTAAATTCATATGGCTTTGCTAAGAATTAGTAGTAACTTAGTAATGAGTTTCAAAGGGCCAGATATAATGAGGTTTTCTATTCTGGTTGCAGAGACACTTCAGCATTACAAAGGCTGGACCAGAAATTCACGCAAGCATCTGTCCAGGGACATGCACAGACCGCAATTCTTTATCTATGTACATTTTCTATATTGGGAGATTTGAAAAATGTGTAATATTTAGGCACTTTTGGCACTTGCATCACTTGCACATGCAATAACCCGTAATGCAGTCGGTACGTAAATTTTTAAAGAAGCATTGGCAAACTAGCCAATGACAAGCAAGTGTGTTTAGGAGAAATTATGTGATGGCTGAGGTACGAAAAAACTCACCCTCCGCTTCTCTGGGGCTCCAGTGGCCAGACGGGGAGCAGGGGAACGGAGATGAAGAATTGGAGGCGTATTGCAGGAGGACTCGACCCTCTGCGCATTTATCACATACTGATCCCACTTCTCTAGGAAACCAACAGAGACAGACAAAATGCAACTTAGATACGTCAAGTTAGATACTTTTACCTACTTTTTTAATAGAATTGGATTTTTTATAAACAATTGAATCTGCATTATGAATCTGCAAGAATTCCCTTGTCAACTCCAACGACTCATTAAGCACTTTTGCCTGAGGACAATGACAAATCTGGTTGCTGTTTAAGCAGTCTGACTGTGGTGTTAGAAAGCAATATTGATATACAGTAAACAATGTCACATGGTCCAAGTGGAGAGTTTGAGAGCAACATGTCTCAACATGCTCCTTCTGAGGGGATTCCCCTGCCGCTTGCCTCAGTGAATTCCACCTGTCTCTCACATAACAGTCCCTCGTGGACTGCCTGCAGGCCCACAAATAAATATATCTGACTGCATTCAGCTCGACGAAATGAAATGCAGATATTCCAGAGCCAACAAGATCATTTTGGAAGGCTATGTGAACAATTCCACTCTATCTACGATGCAGCCAGTTAAACACAGTTTAGAAATAGTGCCATTAATTGATAGCATGTGTTAGCGATTTGGCAGGCGCTGAGAATTCTCGGTTGTTTGCACTTCCTCCAATCTATCCTCTCAATGTACTCAAAAAATTTTTACAAAATATCTCTGACTTCTCTTTCAATATTTACAAAACAGAACATGCTTAGACATGTCTCCTCTCTGCATACAGTTCATCCACATTTATATTCCACAAGCTTTAATACGTCAGATTGCATCTCTCCAAATGCTCGTGTATTTTACCACATATATTTGTAAGAAAAAATAGTCCCAAGGTAATGTGCTATGCCACTGCAACCTCAGTTCACCTGTCATAGAAGTGGCCAGAGATGGGTGGAAACCACTCCACAGTAATGGAGTCTTGTTCCTGTTCTACCACTTGGGGAGCCATGGGGACTGGAGGGGGTCGGTAGTCGGGTTGCCAGGACTGGTAGATGAGGTCCAGGTAACAATGCATGCGAGCCACCTGGTTTAGCGTGAAGGAATCAGTGCAGTCGTCATCTGGGGAAAATGGAATGTGAGTTCAGTAAATTGGCCTAGTTCCAGTCATAGCACATGAAAAAGCTGTGACCTTGCTGTAACCTTGCTTTGACCTTCTCAAAATGTTGAGAAGGTCAAAGCAAAGATCAATGTGGAAATATTTTTTTTTTGTTATTACTGAATTATTATTATTATTTATTTTTTGGCAGTGGGCAATTTGATGTGACATGGGTAACAGCTACTGTTGAGCAAAAAAAAAAAAATTAATTGTGATAATGCTGTAAAAAGAACAACCACAAAGTTGAATAAGTTTGCAAATGTATTCAAACTTCCCAGAGTTCCATAGTTTAAAATATGAAAACGTATAATAAAAATATCAGTTATAATTGTAGAATGCTTATAATCTAAAGAGTAAAATAAACTAACCATTTCAAAATTATTACTACAACTACAAAACTATTAACTACTACATTCGCCTCAATAAATTCATAATTTGCTGTTCATTTAAAGCAAGGTAGTTATGACGTTCAGGTATATTGTAGGTTTAAGGGATCTAAAATAAGTTCTTGTAGAATAAGGCATTCATTTTTGCTTTATAAGTACCTCTAAACAGCTAATATGCTAGTAATATGCATGCTAATAAGCAACTAGTTAATAGTCAGAATTGGTCCCTAAACTAAAGTGTTACCATCTTTTCCAATCCAGATTAAGTCAAATAGTTAGAATAGAATAGAATAGTTTCAATAGATATGTTCTTACCTGTGTAACTCATGTAATTATTAAAGGGAGTGTGAATAAAATTGCGGTTGCTACATGTTTCGTTGCCAGGCTCAGGGTCCCTGCAGTGCTTGTATTTGGGTGTGGGATTAGTGTCGGCACACAGATCTCCAGTTTCCAGTGACGGCTCGGTCTCTAAACACGCATCGTTGCAAGACTCGATCTCTGAGATACCTCTGAACACATGGTACAATCCCAGACTGTGACCGATCTCATGGATCATGGTATGAGTGTGGCCAAATGTACCGTAGAAAGACGGATTCAGAACTATGCCACCTAAGTAGAGAGGAGGAAAAGTGCACAGTGTAAACCCTATTGTGTGTGTGCTTGAATATTCAGGATTGTTTCTTATTCTAGTAGGTTATACTATGCAGTTTAAAATTACAAATGTATTTAATTTAAGGAAACTTGAGTTTGTTTTTAAGAGTTCTGTTTCCCAAGCTTTTTTTAATTAAATTTTAATTAGAGGAATACAATTTACCTGGTCTCATAAAAATACGTACCTCTGGGTACTTTTCTGCAACATCGTCTTTACATATCTTATTGCACATTTCGCCACAGTTTCAAAGAGAAATGTCCACTGAGTGGCACTAAAACAGGGTTCAATGCATAATCCCTGGCATGTTTTTATTACGTTGATATAGGTATGTATTGCTGTATTTTTATTAAGCTTCTTCAGATAAGTTTTGCAACGGTTTAGAATTCAAATAACCGGGTATTGTCATTAAAAGTTAATGCTCTATCATGTTGGAAATAAGCCCTACACCAAACCTAACCCGTAAACCTATCCAATATTGTTAACAAATGCAAAACTGATAAAAAAAAAAACATTTGCTGATGCAATCGTGCCATTTGAACTTCCTTATATGCAGATTTGAACTGTTTTGTCGAACCGTAGTTATACGGAATTTGAACCAAAGCTCCTAGATTCTCAAGTATGTTTACATACTCTGTGAGCTACGAACAAACCTACCATCTATGAAAACCCATAGATATGAAGCTGGATATGTGTGCGATGCTTACATTTAAAAGCATACATTTTCAATTCTCTCAGCATATTAAAATTGTTTTGAAATCTTAACATAATATTCTTCAAGTAATTGTGCGAAAATTACGCTTTATTAATTGAAAAACTCTGTAAATTTGTGTGAAAAGGAATAAAATGGGTCAGAGTTTTTTGCCTCTAGTGTTCATTTCTTTTGGAAACTGCAGTGATATGTACTTATTGGTAAGTATTTCGCCTCTTGTTAAAAAGTGCCCCCAGGTCTGTTTTTGCCATGAGACCAGGCAGAATAAAATCTGTGTTTAAACTGTCAACCAAATCCTTTTTTCTCTCTCTGGTATCTGGTACAAATCGGATGTTTTTGAAGGTTTTCCTAGTGCAGTGATTCCCAAGCACGTTCCTGGAGGCAACACTGCACATTTTGCATCTCTCCTTTGTCTGACACACCCAATTCAGGTCTTGGAGTAACTACTAATGAGCTGATGATCTGAATCAGGTGTGTTTGATTAAGGTGACATGCAGTGTTGGGGGGCTTCCAGGAATGTGCTTGGGAACCACTGTCCTAGAGCATGGACATGCAATAAAACATCATCTTCGGTCATGTTCTTATTCAATACATTCAATACGACTGCTGCTCAAGTAATTGTAATCAGGCAGTAAAAAATAAACCAAACCAAAAAATCTAAGTAAGAGTAAATGCAACTAAAACGTACTGTAACTTTGATCATATTCATTTGCATACTCTACGCTTCACTGCATCTGACATGCTTCCCCTAAGAAAATAAGCAGGGGTCTTGAAAATAAGAACTACTGAATGAAGGTAAAGAAACAGAGTGTGACAGAGTAAGACGTAAATGACAGCAGGAATGCAATTCAGACTCGTGACGTGGGCTGCATTTATGCAGTTATTTCAGACTGTCTTCCAAAAAAAGAAGGCAAGCACCTTATAAGGACCTATATTTACATTTTAAAGTTTAGTGCCCTCTAGCGGGTGTAAAATAATGACAGTGTCGTGTTAAATCTGTCGTCATGAAACGACGTATGACTGTCATTACCAATCAAAATGCGTGTTTATTTAAATGCAGTTTGTGGACTTTTTACATGGTCTAATATCAATTCAATTTGTACATATTTTACTAGGTGGCTAATTCATATGAATTTAAGACCACGCCTAACCCCGCCCCTGAACCTACCCTCACAGAAATCATGCAAAAACGTGAATTACAGTGCATTTACATTTTTTTGAACATGTGCATTCTCTGGGATCAAACCCATGATCACATGATTGAATATTGTCGTATAATACAATGCTCTACCAACTGAGCTATACAAAACCTGAATTATGGCACAGATAAAAGAGTACAAAGCATTAATTTTAAAGTATCCTGTTGGCGATAGGGACACAGCTGTAGCATACACTCTGATGGGTCGTATTTCAGGGATTTGGACAAACAACCTATGCGGGCATATTGGTTGGAGGACATGTTGAGTAATTTCTATACCTAGATGTGTCAGTGCCTCCTTATCCCACGGCCAGGTAGCAACTCCAGCCAGGTTTTCATCTGAGGAATTGGCGAAGAAGATATTGAGGTGCGTGGAGCCATCCAGCTTGAGGATCTCTTTTAGTTCCTTCACATCCAAATAGGCCCTGGAGAAAGAAATGGAGACACTTGAATAAAACAACCAAATTGTTTATTATATACACAGAACAAATACTTATTGTCACCTTAAACCCAATGGCCATGTTGAATGATGGAGTGCTGTAAGATTATTGACTTAAACATACATTTATTTGGCAGCCACTGATTATTTGCTAAACCCATGAATCTACATTCCCCCAAGTTGCTGGAAAACTTGTTCTACAGAGGATGAAACAGAATAGTTATTCCTTTGAAGTGAGATGAGATGTCAGTGTCTAACTGAGTGATTTCTACAATAATAATTTGTTTTCGAATTGGAGAATTGAATTGCACGAACAATTAGTTTGTACACCATCTACACCAGAGCACTTAATTAGGGCAAAAACAATAACGTCTTTAAGTTTTATGGGCTCACAAGACTGTAAAGCACCTGATGAAGGACCTCCCTGAGGTGACCCATGTGAGGACTCAGGAAATCCCATTCATCAATTAAAACATCACACACAATATCCAAGGGAAAAGCATAGATGTTCCAAACTGAGGCAGATGATAATGTAGTATGGCCTTTCACCTGTGACTAATCTCTGGACCAAAGCCATGACAGACATTTTTCTTATTGCACCTCTTTAACATGGCCAAAATGGGCAGACATACTGTACATGTTGAGAATTCACACAAGTATTTAACTTTTGGCTTAGGGTTAACCACAAATGTGTCTAAGGTTTACGCTATCAGATCTGATCAGTGATCTTGTGAAGGTAACACAAATCTCCCTTTACAGATGGGATGTTTGCTTGCAAAAACCATGTGACACTGTATACATTCTTCAAAAAGCATGGAGAATTAACTTAAACACGTGCCTGAAACATGTAAGACATCATAAGTTGATATCATTCACATTTTTTCAGGGACTCCAACATTATATCTCCTGTTAGCTAGATTCCCAAACAACCAAAGTGGTAACAGGCTCTGGGTCTACAAAAATAAATGTCCGACCACACAGCCATTGTTGTGCCACGGATGTAGCAGAGTGTTCATCCAGAATTCCACAATTAAGAAGGAATGCTGATGAATGTTTGCGGTGCAGCCATCAGCGTGTCTCCCTAGATGTCGCATAATCAAAACAAAATAAACAACCACTTGGGGTATTTATCTGAAAATTCTTCTTCTGTTCTCACTCTAATCTTTCTAAACCATCTTTCATCCATCAGTTGCAATATTTCCATTGAAAGCTTATGTTTTGGCCAACTGCTGATTTCTGTTACTGGATTGGATATCCAGTGATAAACAGTCTCTTGATGATTGCGACAAGATAATATTTGGTAAAAACCACCTGCGTGTTTTTCGTGACTGATGTCACCTCAGAGCCCGCACACAGAGTCATTTGAAGAGCTTTAGAAATACTATTGGATGCAATTCTGCGGCCTGGAAAGCATTCAAAAAGGCTAATAGAAAACATTGCTTTCCCTTGAAAGAGAAGCTCAATTAAGGCATGCAGAAGAAATTCAAGAACAATACTAGGATGAATCGCACAAAAGGAAGACGTAAAAAGCCTGTTTTCACATCAGTTCATTCACTATTTTCTCTCGACATGGAATGTTTAAACTTTTCTCATGAACCTTCGTGCAATTCTGTAAACAAACATTTATGAATACATTTTGAAAACAGAATTGCTGCTTGGAGACCAGTCTAAACAAGAATCAAATAAGCTTCCCTGAAATGTTGGCTTTTACTTTCTAGTTCGCCCAATTAAAACAAAAGCCACCAAAAAAAAAAAAATAATAATAAAATCATCCATAAAACAAATCTCATAGTTTAGGGTTAGTACAGTGCATGTGTCCTTGGGGCTATATCTATTTTTGTGAAACAAATGTAGCTACAGTCCAAAAGTTAAACCAGACCTTATCCATTGGTGGAACGGTAAACATGTTGTGCTTTCTATGTAATGGCCTTAGGTACTCAGACTTAGAAATCCAATTTCCAATCTCTTTTCGTCTTTCGGCAAAAATACTGTTGTTTAAAACTTTGGGCAAATCACCACACAGCAGGCGATAATAGTTCCCCTAGTGGGATCCTTGATTAAAACATCTTTTCTTGAAGTGCTTGTGAAAAGCTAGAAGAGAATAGGTAATAATAATACTCAGTAATGAAACACAAATTGCCTTTTTCAGATTACCTAGAGCAGTCCTTCTCAAATCTGTCCCAGGGACCCCTCCATCACTGCAAATTTTGGAAGTCTTACTCATCTGTGGGTGGTGTTAGCGCAGTGGATAAGACACATGCCTTTGGTGTGAGAGACCCGGTTCGCATCTCTAATACGCATTAATCCACAAATGAAGATGAACACCGAGCCGAGCCAGAATCACACTTGTGCAGTATCATCAGCTCCTCGATTCTTCTTATCTGGCTTGGCTCTGTGTTCATCTTCAGTTCTCTCTTCACAGCAGTTCAGTCAGTGTACTGTTTGAGTGCATGCATGACTCCGGGATATTGGTTTGTTTTAACTCAAAGGGAGTGTCAGCCACATTAAAAAAGTTAACAGCTTAAGTCATTTGTGGATTAATGCGTATTAGAGATACGAACCGTTTAAAACGATTCAGTTTGATTTGGTGAACTGAATGATTCGTTCGCGAACCGGATATCCAGACTGCTTTGTTTTGAACTCTCTCACACAACAGACACGGAAGAGAAGACAATGCTGCATAAAGTCGTAGTTTTTGCTATTTTTGGACCAAAATGTATTTTCGATGCTTCAAAAAATTCTAACTGACCCTCTGATGTCACATGGACTACTTTGATGATGTTTTTCTTACCTTTCTGGACATGGACAGTAGACCGTACACACAGCTTCAATGGAGGGACTGAGAGCTCTCGGACTAAATCTAAAATATCTTAAACTGTGTCCTGAAGATAAATGGAGGTCTTACGGGTTTGGAACAACATGAGGGTGGGTGAACTAACCCTTTAACCCCTAGTTGCTCCAGAGGCGTGCGACCTCTGACATATATAGCAATTGTAAGTCGCTTTGGATAAAAGCGTCAGCTAAATGAATCCATGTAAATGTAAATGTACTCATCTAACACACCTAATGGCAAGCTCACACTACATGACCGGAAGACTAGCCAAAGTCACTATGCAACAAGGTTTCTTCTCATCTGTCGTTGTCTTATCATAGCTGCGTGCACACTACACAACACAATGCTGACAAGATGCAAACACTACAAAACATTCGGTGAACAGGCATTCCCGACCATCAGCGAAAACGTTTTCTCACATAAAGTTTCATGAGAAATTACAGCGATTATAGGCCATTTCTTGATAAATCAAATAAACAAGTCACGTTCTTGCCAAAGCTCTACAAGTTAGCTTTCCAGTTCACGTGTCCAAACACACCAAGGAACACCTGCGTTCTTGCTTGAAGACATTGTACGTTTAATTTTATTGACCTTTCTCCATTTATAACCATTTGCACTGTGATTAGCTGAATTAGTTCCACCTTGTCATTGTGTCGCTCACATTACGAGATCACGTGACGATAATATCAAACAGGTTTGACAATGTCTGTGACATATCGAGACAGTTTCAGATCACGTTGCTGAACTGCTCATACTTAATGAGCTTCTACGAGCGCAAGAAGCACTGATTTGGTCGCGATCCGGGGGTTTTGTCACAGACTCTGGAAATCTGTAGTGTGAGCTTGCCATAATTCAACTCATAAATTCATTAGTAGAGACTATAAGACCTGAATTCGGTATGAGGGAAACATCCAAAATGTGCAGTGGTGGGGGTCTCCAAGATAGGTTTGAGAAGCACTGGCCGGGATCAGGAGTAATGAACCATGCTACCTTCATGCACACTTTAGTTCCAAGCCTGCTTCAACACACCTGGCTGTTGTTTTACGAGTTCACGCTTACATATAATTAGCTGAGGTATGGTATGCATATTCGACGTGCTGTCCGGGGAAGGGCTCCGAGCTCGGAAATGGCCCAAACTCTTCCCCGTCTATTTATAAAGTGAACTCAAAGTGAGGAGATGGGGTGGAGGAGGGATGCTGATAAACCGTCAATGGATAGAGGTAAGTCAGCAATATTCATACGGTGGGATTGATTACTTGATTATAGTCCACCTGTGTTGATAAGTATCTGACGCGCTCCTCCCGAATCTTGTTAGTAAAACATAATTTAGAAAAATCCTGAAGACCTTGATTAACAGGTTCAGAATTGTATTTGTATAGGAGCAGTTTTGGCTACCCCTGACCAAAATGCTACAAAATGCTACTAATGCTGAAAAAATGCTACTAATGACACAATGCTGGACCATTTTGTTCTATTCCAGGAATGCCCTTTCCTGCTCCTGTAGGACAATCTTCCAGAGTTTAGCTCTAGCCTTCAATAAACACACCTGAACCAGCTAATTAAAGTCTTGAGGATGAATAGAGACCTCTAGGCAGGTGTGCTGGAACCAAACTTTGCAGGAAAGTGGCCCTGAAAGCTGGAGTGGACACTAAATAAACAGCAAATTGTGAATAATAATAAAAAAATGTATGGAAATTGTTATGTCCCAGTGAGTGATAGGACTGTGTTTTTTTTTTCTTCTGCTTTGTTTTGTTTGCAGGCATGGTATGTTTTTTGTTTGTAGGTATGGACCAGACACTCTTCCATTTCAGACCTTGAGCTTACAGTCCTCTTTCATGCTCGCTACTGACTTCCATTAATACTGACTACTGATTGTTCGAATACCTTTGTTAATTATGATGTTTCGTTGAATAAATAACTTATTTCACTAATTGCCATTCCGTGCTGGCTCGCGTTCATTTTGCAATTGTGAGCTGGTTGTAACATAATATAATAAAGATAAAAATAAAGACCTAAAACTAGCAAATATGTCCTACATGTGAATGATTACTGTTACATGCCTATCCTCTGATGACTGGAAAATGAAAAGCCAAGCAAAGGAAGTTTGACGCTCCTTACGTCCGGAGGTTTAAGTCTCAGTGCCGGCAGGAGTTGTGGGTGGGGGGAGTGAATAAACAGCACTCTCTTCCACCCTCAATATCCATGGGCGAAGTGCCCTTGAGCAAGGCACTGAACCCCCAATTGCTCCCTGGGCGCTGAAAAAAAATACTCCGGGTGTGTGTGTTTCCTACTCACTGCTGTGTGTGTGCACTTGGATGGGTAAAATGTAAAGTTATATTATTATATTTATTTTTGGATTTTAATTTGTTATGTGGTAATTTTGCAGATAAAGAAACACCTACAGACAATTTAATGTCTTCAATTCATCTCAGCTGCATGTCTTTGGATAGTGGGACAAACTGGAGCACCAAAAAGAAACCCACAACAACACAGGGAGCAAGCACATTACAGAACTTGGTTTAGCTCCTGACTCTGAAATTAAGTCTACTAGATAAGGTGTCTTTAAAAACTGTTTCAGACTCCCTGAACTTAAGTTCTTACCTTAAATGAGAAGCTGGATTGAAGCAAGTTTTGGTCACATCAGTGATGCTAGGGTTACAGCAATCTCCATTATCATATCCATAGTTCTCACAGTTGCACTCTGGATTACAGACGCCATTCCCTTGTTTATGTTCAGGACATCGTGTCCTGGGCTTGCAGTAACCAGCATCAAATCCAGTCAGGGTGTGATTGCATTCAGGGTCACAATCCTCATCACCCACCTTACTAATGTCACAGTTGGCGAGTACCAGACGGTTAAACAAAGAGGAATTGCTTACATTGTGCACAGTCAACTCCCAGGTGATGTTGTACATGCTAAAGGCTTCATTCAAATGTTGATGTTGCAGGTGAATCTGCTGATCTGTGACTGTGGGTTTGCGCTGAGAGTCGTCAAAAACGTTTACAACACGGTATCGTACAGTTTTGGGGTGACGGAAGCTCCAGAATTGATTGTAGTTGCGCACCAGTTCTGTGTTATCACACACCGTCTGACCACAAGCTGGAGGCGCCAGGGTGGTGTCTAAAGATCCCAACCCTGCACGAGGACTTTCATCTGGTATTGGGAAGCTACCGTCCTTCACAGCCAGCCATTTGCGTGCTGGGTGTTCAAATGTCTCCCGGATCACCAGGTCAACCAGGTCCTCAGGGTCCTCGTGTCCATGCATGTCCCTTATGATCTTCCTCTGAGAGAGAGCCTGTTGCCACAAACCAACACGCTCCACAGAGCCTCTGTAGTTATGATTCAAGGCATTTCCACCCACCATCAGCACCTTGAGTTTTAAATCAGATCAATCCATTACATTTGTCTGTTTTTATTTGCATACAGTGTGTGTATTACATAAAACCAGGCATCTTTTTCAAAGGTGAAGAGTGTAACTTTTTCTGATTAAGACTTTCTCATATTCCAGTACTATACAGGTAAACAATACTATGGTATGAGCTCAAAACACTTCTACCAAAACACTAATGCATTATGACATTTGCTTTGCATAACCAGCTCCATATATGTCTTCTCTCGAACGTAGTAAACTTGCTCAGTAGCTCACCTGGTACAGCACTGCACTTGAAATTTGACACTTTCGAGTATGAGTCCCGTAAAACATTAGTCACGAAAAAAGAGAAAAAAAACTTGTAGAAGCAGGATAAAATGCATAACTGCTTCTGTAAATGAATCTGATGTTTGCTTTTGATAACACTATTGATTAGGTTTAGAGTATAGTGTTTAGTGTAGGTGGTACAATATTTTTAAATGAGATGGAGCATTACATTTATCATTTAATTTCTGGACAGCTGTGTTATACGCACAACAATGTATGTCAAAAAAAAACTTCTGAGAGTTTGTCTGTATGGTTCACCTAGAGGCACAGAAATTACACGCTTCACCTTTCACAAATATAATTAAAAAAACATAAAACTTACTGTGTGCAATTCTCTGAAACGCTAAAAGAATTAAACTTACCTTACACTTTTTAGTAAGTGGACTGAAGACATCACCTGACTGTTCCCTGCTAACAGCTGTCTGAGCACCATTGACATATAACTTCATATAGAGGCCATTGTAAGTCACAGCTACATGGGCCCATTGGTTGGGCAAGTAGCGGGCATTCGAGTGAATGGAGGTAACTTTGTGTGCTCGATCCGTTTTAAGGGAGAAGAAGAAACGTGGGTCACGGTTTCCCTGTTCACTCACAGCTTTAATTCCCAACAGCCATCCACGATCACTGGAGGCGTAGAAGCATTTGTCGAAGAGACCTGTGATTGAAAATAAGAACAAATGTGTCAGGAGAGAAACCCCAATTCATAATGAACAAGTCATCCAACCCAATTTAGTTTAGTTTATATTTTGTAATGTCCAGACTTCACTTTTTATCTAAAAGCAGTTTGTTCATTGACACAGTTCTTTTGGTGTATAGTGATTACTTTTTTATTTAACCATTACTAAATTCTCATAAAATAACATTCAGCTCACCACAAATATCTAACTAACTAAACAAGGACAAAGGCTTAGAGGTATTAATTAATTAATATGAATATTTGGAGGGGAGAGGTAGGAGAAGGCAGCGATATTTGACCATCCTCATTAATTATGGCTAATTTGGGTCCACTAACAATGTAATTTTAAGATATAAATGCAGATATAACACAGTACAGTATGCTGTTTTGGTTAAGCCATGTTTTAAGCATCATGAAACCTAAATGTCCTTCCCTCATTGTCACCTAAGCTCGCATTCTGTATCTCAGATCAGATCTGCTGTGTATGTCAGTTTATATCTCATCTTCATGGAAGATCAGTGTCCACTAAGCACTATTTAATGCTCTCACATCAGTCTAACGTGTTCAACGCACTCATGAACCAGATGGACAGTGTTAATCATCTGATCAAAGTCAACCTAAGGTTTTGTTGAAATCAAGACAGTGTGTTTTTTCCTATACAGTTTCCAAAGCTACAGTAAATCAACTATTAAAAACAAACAAGATGTCTAATCTGCCGTCTGATGGTGTCTGTCTCAGGTTCTTCTTCAACTGCCAAGTCATGACCATAAATAATATTGATGGTTTAAAGAGCACTCTTCCAAATCTATTTTACATACAGCAGTCACAATCTCAGCGCTGTTCAGGGTGCTGAAATTACCGACATTAGAACATTGATAAGCTTTTTGTTTTTTCTCTGGCAAATGTTGTCAAATACTCCTTTTCCTCATTCCTCACTCTTCAATCTTCTGCATTATGGAATGAAAACATGACAGAGCTAAATAAATAAATAAAAACAGTATTAAGTCTTGACATTAAGGCTAACACAACGCAAACACAACAAGAAGAACAATGACTCCTGAAAATAAGCAGTGGCTTCTCTCAAAACAACTGCCTTATGTGTGCATTCTTAGAGGCATGAATTAGATTTAAAAGATTAAGCATGACTACATAAGCCATAGTCCATTTCAATCACTTTTTATTGTTTTGTAGTTTTTTTTTCTTCTTCCTCTTGTTCCTTTTACTATCCTAACACAACAAATATTCAGTGACATAGGTCCTTCAAATACCTTGAAACAAAACAATATTTTAAATGAATTTTTAGGGTATCGGTGCCCATTGAATTCAGTTGTATAGAGGAAGAAAAAAAAAACATAAAGGCTAAATCATGACAATTTTTGACTGAAATATCCCTTTAATGGGTTGACTTTCCTCAAAGCAAGTTTGTTCAATACCTGCCGACTAGGTTTGAAAATGGTCCACGTAAAGTGAGTCTTGAGCAGAAGCAAGGAAATCTGACTTTCTGTACACAGAATCTGCATCATCAAAATTTGCTCATTTTATAAGTGACTAATGATAAAGTCTGTAAAAGAGCACACTGCACAGTTTTTACAGGTGCTTTTCCCATATTTTGGATTATGCATTGCAATCTAGTTCGTTTTCTGCTAGGCCATTATCTGTCTTTCTACAGATTAGTTTTCTTGCAGCGATAATATCATAACTTTTCCTTAACTTTAATTCCTCGCTTACAGAAAATGATTATTGAATGTGATATCAGATTTCTGGGCCCCACTGTATAAAATATTGATCATATCCATAAACAGCATAATCATGCATGCATTTATGTATCTGATGGATGAATGTGTGTGGTAATTTTATACTGCTCATCTCTTTAATGTTGGTCAGGCATTTGGTCCAGTGCAAACCCACTGCAAGCCTGAAACAGATGATGTCATCTCAGTTACAGAAGGGGTCGCGGAGCGCGGGGTGAGGGTTGGGGGGGGGGTGGGGGTTCGCACTCACATCAGATGCCACGCGTAAATCAGTGATGCCCACTGCCGCATCAGTTGTGGATTCTCACTCCGGTCTGTCTAGCCGTGCGTGACTGCGTAGAAGAAAACACTTCTCGCACCCAGCATTTTATTTATTTATTTATTTTATTATTTTTTCCTGACCATGACTTTCAAAAAAGACCGACTTGTCGTGTCTTTTACGCTCTCTGTCGGCAGAAAGCGGAATCGAAAGCGATGTTGTAATGCTTACTCGCTGAAAGAAAGTAGAAAAAGAAAAGAAGAAAAAAAAAAAATCCTTGGTGGCGTTTGCAAACTCTGATTTGTGCTTTCTGCTGTCTGGAGTACCGGAGGAAAGGTGATGCGATTTGGTCATGTTTGTAGCCGCAGTTCAGACATCTGCAAAGCTCAGAACAACTTGACTTTTCTCCCGTGTTTTCCTCCGAGTTGAATGGAAGTGGGGGATTTGGGGTCTTTCGGGGATTCGAGGGTCGTAGCCTACGTGTAAACCGCGTGCCTTTCTAAACGCGCACAGACTGGAGGAGGGGAAAGTCCTGTCCCGCTCGCTCTCTCGAGATAAGAGCAGGAACAGTAAACCTGAGCTTTTGGACAGACTACATTTAGACCAGTGAAGTCCTCATTTGGTCATGGTCACTTCAGCCCAAAAGCTACTATCAGAAATTAATGTAAGTGTGTGTGGAGTCTCCGCGCTGACGCACGCGTCTACTTAATCATTCGACTGTAACTGAATGATGGATATGGATGTTGTAACCTACCGCTAAAGTGACCTGGTCAAGCCTCACATGCATTACTTTCTCACCAACATTCAAACTCACGCAAAATGCTTAAAAATCTGTTCCTACCAGCTATGACGGTAGGGGAACGCTGCCCACCCTCTGCTTTGACCCACATCTGGAGGGTGAAATTGCCCTTTGGTATCTCCACACCGGGCTTGAGTCTCAGCTGGTCCCCTCTGCCGGTAAAATAAACGGCTTTTCCCCGAGAGGAGCTCGCATCCTCCACCGGAGAGGAGCGGCGGCGCTGGCGGGGGAGCCGGCGGTCCAGCGCCGGCAGGGAGCGCTTGCCCCGGGGCAGCCGGGTGGCACAAGCCCCCGGGAAGACCGCTTTGGCTTCTCTGATCTTTACCAACTCGCGTTTGGACCGGGTCTTTCTCAGGACCGTCCCGCAGTCTGATCCTACACACAGGACGAGCAGGATGGCGAGACACTGGAGAAAAGTCCAAACTTTCATTTTACTCAGCACAAGAGAGATGATAATGAGGAGGAGGATAAAGCGGGTGGGTATGATAATATCCCAGACAAATGCGCACGGACGCGCTCTTCCTCTCCAAAATCCTTCCACTTTTTATTGTTCTTTTCGTTTTGTTTCCTCGTCTCTCACAATCGCTTGCCAAAGACGAATGTTCCAGACACAAAGATCCATAAAGCTCTTTATTTCACTATACGAGCCGTTCTTTGTGCTGGAGTTTTCTATTTCTATTTTTTTAAAGTGAGTCTTTTACTAGATCGCAGCTTAATTAATTGATTCGATCAATAATCAATGAATGAAGAGCTTCATTCACACGCACTGTACTTCTGTTTTTCTCTACTCGCAAAACAATGTTTAAGAACAATTCATGAATGCAGAACACGTCCAAACATGACGGGCTGACATATCTGAGGATGGAGCACATCCAGGTGCGCTGTGTGCTGAAGTTGTCTCGGCGTTAGAAGTTGAAGTGATCGAGATGGTCTGCAGGAGGCTCGGAGGTGTCCAGAGCATCGCGGATCCTCGTGTGTGCTGTGAGCTCCGCTGGAGATCCTTCAGTCTTTTAAGAGTGTGAATGTGATGGAAGCAGGCCAGCCCATGTTTCAGTCCTACATGAGTTTTTCTCCTTCCGTTCCTCCTCTTGTGTTTTGCTGAAGTCACAGGTAAAGCACTGGCGGCAGGAGCGCTTCTACACATGCTCCTCCAAGTGTTGAATAGTGTTTCCAGAGTTGAGAAGGGGTGTGTGTGTGTGTGTGTGTGTGTGTGTGTGTGTGTGTGTGTGTGTGTGTGAGAATCCCTCTAGTGGCTACAATTCAAACCATTTTATTAATTTGAAAGTTTTTAGTGCACAAGAGAAGTGGCCAAATTCAAACTGATCCACTTGTTCCTGCTGTTGTCGTATTTGCGTTTTCTTTGTGGTTTGTTAGCTTATTCTGTATTTAATAATGTAGCAATCAAAATGCATTTATTAGTTCGTTAGTTAGTTTTAATCTGAAATAATAATAATAATAATAAAGAAAAATAATAACAAATGTTTACCTCAAAATCAATTTAGTTCAAACATATTAATGTGTTATTAATATGTATTAATGTAACAAAAAACTTTAATTCAATTAGTTACTTGCTGTTGCTTTGAAATAAAATGTTAAATTTACTATACATTTCTAGGTTAAAACCATTCTGTTATAGAAATTTATAGTAAATTTCACATTTAATTTCACAGCAATGTCCTTATGCATATGTGCTTCATTAGAATATCTCAGCCGTACTTTATCATGTAAAACACACTGTAAAGTATGACTTTATCACTGTACAGTTTGCACGCACTCCTCTAAGAAAGATATAGAGGGTGTATATATGACAACGGGAACGGGATGGAGAAGCACAAAAACCAGGAATTTGCTCTATTCTGAATGAAATTTTTGGAGAATTTATTTCCTCAGTTCTTTGAGGTGGTCCACCTTTGTATGGCAGACCATCTGGTGTGGAATGCCACAAGAGCTTTTGTTCCCTGTTTGTTTGGTGTAAACGAACACGCAGACAGCAGAAAATTGCTACCTACCATTAAACTGGGCCAAACCAATGTTAAATATTTGTCTCAGTTTTGTCACATTGCAGTGGTGAGACCACATTTTTTTTTCCTTTGTCCAGACAGAGCAGAAGAATGACACGGGTCACAATGGTCAGGTCAGCCGAATGGTCCTAGAGGAAACCTTCAGTTACACTGAGTTCCATGACTCAGAGTACATGTTATACAAGCTTGGTTAATACTTCATAATTGCTTTCCTAAATAACAATATTAATAATAATAATAGTAAAACTAAGGTCTAAAAATGTAATCAATTATACATACACTTTGCTGGATAAAACATGCCTAAAATATTATATTTAGACTTGTTTTCAGATGTTACATCTGTCATAAGTGTCAATTATTTTCCTTTGTTTAAATCAAAACAACATATACAAAATAACATTACAAAAAACAAAATGTTATATATAAACATACAGTACAGACCAAAAGTTTGGAAACATTACTATTTTTAATGTTTTTGAAAGAAGTTTCTTCTGCTCATCAAGCCTGCATTTATTTGATCAAAAATACAGAAAAAACAGTAATATTGTGAAATATTATTACAACTTAAAATAATAGTTTTCTATTTGAATATACTTTAAAAAATAATTTATTCCTGTGATGCAAAGCTGAATTTTTTAGCATCATTACTCCAGCCTTCAGTGTCACATGTAACATCCAGTCTATCACATCATCATTTAGAAATCATTCTAATATTCTGATTTATTATGAGTGTTGGAAACAGTTCTGCTGTCTAATATATTTGATGAATAAAAGGTTAAAAAGAACTGCATTTATTCAAAATAAATTAAAAATTATAATAATATATATTCTAATAATATATTTTCTTTACTATCACTTTTTATCAATATAACAAATCCTTGCTGAACAAAAGTATTGATTTTATTTTTTAAAAAAAGAAAGAAAGAAAAAAAATTACTGACCCCAAATTACTGACCAGTAGTGTATATTGTTATTACAAAATATTTATATTTTAAAAACATAGCTTCTTTTTTTTTTTTTTTCTTTTTTTTTTACTTTTTATTCATCAAAGTATCCTAAAAAAGTATCACATGTTCTGAAAAAATATTAAGCAGCAGAACTGTTTCCAACTTTGATAATGAATCATCATATTAGAATGATTTCTAAAGGATCATGTGATAATGATCCTAAAAATTCAGCTTTGCATCACAGAAATAAATGATAATTGAAAGTATAATAAATTTAAAAACAATTATTTTAAATTGTAATAATATATCAAAAAAATATTTTTTTTCTGTATTTTTGATCAAATAAATGCAGGCTTAATGAGCAGAAGAAACTTCTTTCAAAATATTAAAAATAGTAATGTTTCCAAACTTTTGGTCTGTACTGTATATATATATATATATATATATATATATATATATATATATATATATATATATAATTTTTTTTATCATTAAAAGGTTCTCAGACCCCAAAAAGAATTTAAGATGAGTTATGAAGAAGAGTTATGAGCTCCTGAAGAAGTCAAGTATAGTGGGAATCAGCCATTCTCCTTCCTTAATATCAGAGTTGTAATTGTATAATCATAGGAAAAACAGGCAAATAAAGGCAACACATAAAGCTGTACTGATATTACCTCAAGAACATCTAGAATAATTCAGTTCCAATTATTTGATTATGTTTAGATATGTCCTGTGCCATTGATCTGTTTTTGTTTCAGTGTTTTATTCTCTGATTTAAATCAGTATTTATTACAGCAGGTACTGTTTAGAGTTTACCACCGTGAGAATTAAGCCAAACTGATATTAAGGAAGGAGAATTGCTGATTCCCATTGACCTTTGACTTCTTCATTAGCTCATAACTCATCCTACATTCTGTTTGGGGTCTGAGAACCTTTTAATGATTCAGAAAAACAAAACAAACAAAAAAACACCTTAACGTACTAGTTAAAGGCAGGGTAGGTAATAAATTTAAAAAAACTTTCATCCAAATTTGTTTAAACTTTCTATATATATCAATGCATAATTAAAATGTAAGTACTCTGATAAAAAGAGTATAAAAATCGAGTGACTCTAGACCGTTTAATCTGTATTAAACACAGCTCATTATTTCCATTCGGGACGAAACATAGGATTGGCTTAGGCGACTGTCACTCTCTCGCAACCATGGCAACCACCTTTTTGCCACACATGACCTGCCCACTTGCGCGCGCACGTTTGATTTGAGGAATTCAACAGGCACGGATCCTAGGAATACCAAAACAATGGCAGAGAAACAGCAAGCAAAATTCACAGTACCAGCCTATGCAGTTAGTGAAGGCAAACCAGGCAAGAAAGGAAGACAGTAACAGTACAAGAAAAGGCAATGAACAAAAAGTCTTTGGATAAACAAAGAAATAAAACGCGAGTTAATATCGGCGTGGCTTTCCAGCGATGGCGAGAGCTGAGGGAACTCAAGGGTCTGAAAAGTAACTCCTTGATGGCTTTATTTCTGCTGGACAGGTAAATCTTTCTTTTTGTATTTTGATCATACATATTTTTTTGTTTATTTTTTCATGAAGCATGTGTCATTAGCACACGTAGCTGCGTAATATAGCTAACATAACATTACTTAGCAAGCCGTAGTAGAGGCTTTGGAATGAGCCCAGAAGGGAGGGGGTGGAGTGAATGGAAATAATGAGCTGAGAGGTCGTGAGAGGTCTACAGACACTCAAATTTTATACTTTCTTTTTCAGAGTACTTACATTTTAATTATGTATTGATATATAAATAAAGTTTAAACAAATTTGGAAAAAAAGTTTTTTATACATTTTTTACCTACCCTGCCTTTAACACAGTGGTCTCAAAATAAATTCCTCAGCTCTGCAGAGTTTAGCTAAGATCTGTAAAGCTGCAAAGACTAAAAAGAATATATTCTTTATAAAAGTTAAGTCCACGTCCACGCCCTCCTAAAACGCCTCATTTAAACACACCTCCACATGTCTATGTAACTATGTGGGAAAAATTGCATAACGCTGCCCAAATGTTCACGCAAAGAAAGAAGGTGTAACCTTTTATTCTCGCTGTTGTTACCGGCGCCATTTTGTGGAAAAGAAAATACTTTGGGGGAAGTCAAGGCCTAATGACTGAGGTGCCCTTGAGGAAGGCACCGAACCCCCAACTGCTCCCCGGGCTCCGCAGCATAAATGGCTGCCCACTGCTCCGGGTGTGTGTGCACTTTGGATGGGTTAAAAGCAGAGCACGAATTCTGAGTATGGGTCACCATACTTGGCTGTATGTCATGTCACTTTCACTTTGTTTGGCCTTCCAAAAGAGGACACAACTAGAAATCAGTAGTTTAGTTGTATTTACAACACTGTTCCAGAACAGTTCAAGCCAAATATTCAGATGTGTGCAGCGCATTTTATGGAGGACTGTTTCCTGATCCTGGGAGAGAAGACAACAATGCCAGCGCTTTTGACTCACAGTCTGTAAGTGCGTTTACATATGTAAAGGATTTGTCACTGATGAGTCAAATACGAGGATTTGAATTGAGAATCGCTGGTGTAGAGTAGCACTTTGTCGTTTCTCTGATCAAAAATGCAGACATGGTTTTATGTTTATGCGGCATGATACAATGCAACGCATAAAAACACAGTATAAGCCATTATAATCAGTAATTAAGCCCCCATTGGATGCAAGAAATTGCTGGTTTGTAATGGGTTTTTATTGTTTTTGTCTTGTCGTGCCAGTGTTCTGACTGGGACGAGCATTACAGTATAGCAAGGGGCGTAACATTTCCGTCACACGCTTGAGGCATTCGGCAAATTGCAATGCACTGGATAGCTGGCCAATCAGAGCACAACTAACTTTTCAGACCGATGAGCTTTGTAAAAAACGATGCATTTCAGAAAGGCGGGGCATAGTGGAGGAACAATAATGTACAGTATGTGGCAAATAAGGTTTTCTTTTTTTTTTCTTTTTTTTTACCTTAAACCGCATAAACACATTCTATTAAACCAAATACACAAAATAATGTTATTTTTAGCAATATCATATGACCCCTTTGAATCAAGATGTATTTGCTTTACAAACATAATTACTTAGGATATTAAGTCATGATTAAAACTTTAACCCCTGGTTTAACAGACAAGGCTTAGTGAAGTCCCAGAATAAAATGCATGTCTGAGCTTTGTCAACTTGGAAAAACAATTACAATAAAAAATTGCACTGACATATCTTAAAATATGTCAGTTACATTGTTTAGTATCAAGATGCACACCAGTATTTTTTATATTTTTTACATTTATAAAAACTACTTAAATGTCCTTATTGAACTATAGCCTAATCCTGGCTTAATCTAAGCCCTGTCTGTGAAACCAGGCCAAAATGTATTAAAATTAAGTGAGTTTATGCTTCAAACAAAACAGTGTTTTTTTTTCTTTTGTTTTTTTAATTGGGCTAAGAAAAATAAACTTTAACAGGAAAAACAAGATTATGCTTCCTTTGTTTTTCTTTTTTTAATATTATATTCATTCATTTATTCATTCAATCATTCAATTGTTTGCTTCACAGAACAACATTTTTTTTTCCTTTTAAATACAAAAAACACTCTGAAACTGAAGTAAATGTCACAAATAAATTACAAAGAATTAGTAGGTAACGCTCCGTTATTAAAGTAACCTCGGTTCCCTGAGATAAGGGAATGAATGTTGTGTCGCTAACGCTTAATGGAAACTCCTGTTTACTCTGTTACTGAAGCCTGATTTGTTCACGTTTGTGTAGCTGCACAAACCAATGATGCTCTAGACCAAAGGGGAGGAGCCAACCACTATATAAGCCAGCTCAGAGCACTATTTCATTAGAATTTTTCTCCTTCAGCAACAAGACCATCTCTTTGCTGATGAAGCCGAAGAAGTGGAAGAACATCACCCCTCATTTACATCTAACAGTTCGATCTTTCTAGACAGATGGAAGTAGAATGCTGTCACCAATGATTCTGTATCGATTACACCTTTACATTTGTGTGTGCCACTTGCCTGGGCCACGCCCATGCTGAGGCTGTGCTCACTGAGACAGACTGCTTACACTACGAGAGCATGAGTCTGGCACTGCTTCACTCACGGATTGCCGATTGCCAATGAAGATGACCCTGCCCATCCCACTTTCACATTTATCCCCTCTCAGCTGCCTCAGAGGAAGAAAAGGTTAACTCACAGTTTAAGTGATCACACACCGGCACAGGTCCCTTTGTGCTTTACTCTCCCTGCAGCACTTTGATCCGCCAGTGTGTTTTACATGCGAAGATCAGCGCCCCTAGGTGGTTTTACCTTTTAGGCAGATCGAAGTACAATGCTGTCACCAATTATTCTGTATTGCTGACAGCTTCACATTTGTGGACGTTGGCTACTTGGGCCACACCCACGCTGAGGTTGTGCACACTGACACAGACTGCTTTCACTGTGAGAGTATCAGTATCGCTCTGCAAGACGCCTTTATACCCTTAAATGATTGACTGGTGTACAGCATGGTGCCTGGCCTGTCATCTTGTGGCCTGTCTAATGTACAAACCTTCCTACAAGAGCTGCTGGATAAAGGGCACACACCTTCCATGCTCAAAGTCTATGTGGCAGCTTTCACAGCGAATCATTCTCTCATGGTTTGCCAGTCAGTCGGCAGAAACAACCTAGTCGTTAAGTTTCTGAGGGGAGATAGGAGATTGAATCCACATCGCCCTCATACTGTGCTGACTTGGGACTTCTCTATAGTCCTCAGGGCTCTACAGGGCCCTCCCTTTGAGCTGTAGTCAAGCGAGTGGGTGACTTGCAAACTTTGTCAGTCAGTGTTTCTTGTCTTGAGTTTGGGCCTAACGACTGTGGAGTCTTCCTCAAACCGAGACAAAGCTATGTGCCGAAAGTGTTCTCCACTCTATTCAGAGCTCAAGTAATCACCCTTCTAGCATTCTCCGTTGCAGACGGTGAGTCTAATACAGTCTGTCCAGTCTGGGCACTTTGAGTGTATGTTGACCGCTCTTACCTGTTCAGACACTCAGAGCAGCTCTTTGTGTGCTTCAGAGGCCACTCTAAAGGGCTGCCAGTCATGAAGCAGAGACACTCACTGGATAGTGGATGCTATAAACTTTGCTTATGCCTCAGCATGCTTGCAGTGCCCTTTTGGTGTGAGGGCTCACTCAACCACAGGAATCGTCTCTCCGTGGGCTTAGTCCAGCGGGATTTCTATAGGTGAGATTTGTGCGGCTGCCGGATGGTTGTTGCATCTACCTTTGCCAGAATCTACAACTTGGATGTCCCTGCCTTTCAGGCAAGGATTGCGTCCGCTTAAATTCTACCTAATCCCCTTGCAAGTGGCTAGAGCACCATTTGTTTGTGCCACTACACTATCATGAAAAAAAAACAGGCTTCAGTAACAGAGTAAACAGAAGTTTCCATAAAGCATCAGCGATGCAACGGTCATTCCCTTATCTCAGGGAATCGAGGTTACGTTAATAATGACGCATTACCTCCTAATTCTTTGTAATAATTTGGGAAATTTACTTCAATTTCAGAGAGATTTTTCTTCAGTAAAGCAAACTTTGAATGTACTTCACATTATCTGAGTCACATGTTATTTTGTGTCATATGTAAATACATCTCTGTGTACATAAATTTGTATCTCTAAATGTTTGGATTTAAGTAAAATTTTAAGTCAAAACCAGCCTCCCCAACACAAATTCGATCCGCTACAGTTTGCATACTGTCCAAACCGCTCTACAGACGTTGCAATTTCCTCCACTCTCCACCTGGCTCTTACCAACCTAGAGAATAAAGACTCCTACGTTAGAATGCTGTACATCGACTTCAGCTCAGCATTCAACACAATAATCCCACAACAGCTCATCAACAAACTAAACCTGTTGGGCCTTGGATCCTGGACTTTCTAACTGGAAGACCTCAGTTAGTCCATGTCGGCCACAACACATCGAGCACTACCACACTGAGCACAGGTGCTCCACAAGGCTGTGTGCTCAGCCCACTGCTCTTCACGCTGCTGACCCACGACCGCACTGACAAGTTCAGCTCCAACCACATCATCAAGTTTGCGGATGTCACAACGGTGGTAGGTCTTATCAGCAACACTGATGAAACGCACTACAGAGAGGAAGTGGCACAACTGGCTGAATAGTGTGAAACTAACAACCTGTCCCTCAGTGTGAAGAAGACAAAGGAGGTTGTGATGGACTTCAGGGGAAACTCCATTTACCACCACTGACCATCCACAGCTCGACTGTGGAGAGAGTCAGCAGCACTAAATTCCTGGGGGTGCACATTACAGAGGATGTCACCTTGACCACCAACACCATGTCACTCTCCAAGAAGGCACAGCAGTGCCTACATCTCCAGCGGCTGAAAAGGCCAAGTCTCCATCCACCCATCTTCACCACATTCTACAGAGGAACCATAGAGAGCGTGCTGACCTAATGCATCACTGTCTGGTACGGGGACTGTAGTGCAGCAAACCGCAAGACCTTCCAGCGGACAGTGAGCACAGCTGCAAAGAGCATTGGTGCCCCTCCCCCCTCCATCCTGGACATTTTTCTTACACGATGCTCCAGCAAAGCAAACAGTATCATGAAGGACCCACCCATCCCTCCCACAGTGTCTTCCAGCTCTTGCCATCAGGAAGACGGTACCGGAGCATCAGAGCCCGCTCCGCCAGACTGCTCAAAAGCTTTTTCCTGCATGCTGTAAGAGCCCTGAACTCAAATCACCCTGCCCTCCTCTGAAACCCCACTCAAACACCCTACATCCTGAAACATGGACCATCTCACCTTCTCCATCCCACAAACACCTTTCCACATCACAGAAATATATTGGGAAATGTGTTGAAAAGAGCTGGCACGCTCGTGAGACTCAAGAAACTTGGATTTCGAATGCTGTTGCCTAGCATCCCTCTGGCAAATCTCCGCTCTCTACCCAACAAAATGGATGAACTCCTTCTGCTCTCCCAGACAGATAAGGATTTCTCATACTCTGCTGTTCTGTGTTTCACGGAAACTTGGCTAAACGATGCAATTCCAGACAGCGTGCTCCATCTGCTGGGCTTTCAGCTGTTCAGAGCGGACCATGATGTAGAATCAACAGGGAAATCACACGACGGCGGGAAATGCATTTACATCAACGAAAGGAGGAGTATAGATGTAACAGTGTTAAAAAAGATGTGCTGTTCAGATTTAGAAACACTCTTCATTAACTGCAGATTCTATTCGCCGCGGGAGTTTCACTCATTCATTCTGGTGAGTGTTTACATTTCTCTGCAAGTGCACATGAGCCTGGATTTACAGAAATTCGCTGACCAGGTCACAGAGACAGAACAACAACACCCAGAATCCATTTTAATCATTCTTGGGGACTTTAATAAAGCAAATCTCTCCGCTCTGATCACTGTTTAGTTCATTTTATACTGACCTACAGGCAGAAACTAAAATCAGCTAAACCTTTATTAAGGACTGTAAAAAGATGGACCAATGAAGCAGAGCAGGATTTACAATCTTGTTTTGACCTCAATGATTGGATTGTTTTTGAAGCTTCTGCCACCGATCTGGGCGAGCGCACAGAGACTGTTACATCATATATCAGTTTCTGTGAGGATATGTACATTCCTACCAGGACTCATCTGACTTACAACAATGAAAAACCATGGTTCACTGCAAAACTCAGACAGCTCTGTCAGGCCAAAGAAGATTCTTACAGGAAGGGGGACAATGTCTTGTATAAACAGGCTAAATACACACCGGACAAGGAGATCAGAGTGGCAAAGAGGAATTATTCTGAAAAAATAAGTACTCAGTTAACTTCCAATGACTCAGCATCAGTGTGGAAAAGTCTGAAGGACATCACCAACTAAAAGACACCAGCCCCCAGCACTGTGGAGAATCAACAACTGGCAGACGATCTGATCTAAAGTTTTACTGCAGGTTTGAAAGAACACCCATCACCTGCCCTGAACGCATCTCCACATAACCGTTCACACCACTCACAACTCTTGCAACCCACCCTGAACACCGCTCCAAACAACCATTCACACCATTCACAACTCTTGCAACCCACCCTGAACACCTCTCAAAACAACCACTCTCACCATTCACACCTCCTGCAAACCCCCTCTCCCCCACACCTGCAATACAGATCAGCGAGGATGAGGTGCGCCAGGTCTTTCGTAAGCAGAAAAGGAAAAAAGCACCAGGCCCAGATTGTGTTACAGTCTGTCTGAAATCCTGTGCTGACCAGCTGGCCCCCATCTTCACACAGATCTTCAAAAGATCACTGGAGCTGTGTCAAGTCCCTTCATGCTTCAACCGCTGCACCATCATCCCCATCCCAAAGAAATCCAAACTTACAGGAATAAATGACTACAGGCCTGTGGCTCTAAACGTCTGTGGTTATAAAGTCATTTGAAAAACTGGTGCTGTCCCACCTGAAGGACATTACTGGACCCTTGCTGGATCCTCTTCAGATTGCCTACAGAGCAAACAGGTCTGTGGACGATGCAGTAAACATTGGACTGCATTATGTTCTGCAACACCTAGACAGACCAGGCACTTATGTGAGGATCCTGTTTGTGGACTTCAGCTTGGCCTTTAACACTATCATTCCAAACCTTCTCCTTCCCAAACTAACTCAGCTCTCTGTGCCCACCTCCATTTGTCAGTGGATCAACAGCGAGGCTGGGAAAATACACATCTAGCACCCATACAATCAGCAATAGAGCTCCCCAGGGATGCGTTCTCTCCCCACTTTTCTTCTCCCTGTACACCAACAATTGCACTTCTAAGGACCTCTCTGTCAAGCTCCTGTAGTTTGCAGATGACACCACACTCATTGGCCTCATTCAGGACGGTGACGAGTCTGCTTACAGACAGTAAGTTAAAGAGCTGGCTGTCTGGTGTACTCTCAGCAACCTGGAGCTGAACACGCTAAAAACAGCGGAGATGATCGTGGACTTCAGAAGAAACCCCCCTACTCTCCCCCCACTCACCATCATGAACAGCACTGTGACTGCAGTGGAGTCATTCAGGTTCCTGGTCACCAGTATCTCTCAGGACCTGAAGTGGGACATTTACATTGACTCCATTGTAAAAAAGGCCCAGTAGAGGTTGTACTTCCTTCACCAGCTGAGGAAGTTCAACCTGCCACAGGAGCTGCTGAAACAGTTCTACTCCGCCATCATTGAATCCGTCCTCTGCACTTCAGTAACTGTCTGGTTCAGCTCCGCTTCTAAATCTGACCTCAGAAGACTACAGAGGGTAGTCCAGACTGCTGAGTGAATCATCGGTACAACCCTCCCTTCTATTCAAGAACTGTACTTATCCAGAGTGAGCAAAAGGTAAAATCACTCTGGACCCCTCCCATCGAGCACACTCCCTCTTTGAACTGATGCCATCTGGTCGGCGCTACAGAGCCCTGAGCACCAGAACGGCCAGGCACAGGAACAGTTTCTTCCCTCAGGCAATCCATCTAATGAACACTTGATAATAACTGTGGAAGACAACACAACACACAACACTATTTATATTTATATACACATACACTTATTAACCTTACACACATACTTAGTGTACACTTCGATTTTTGCACATAATATACCTGTACATACAAAACTGCCTATTGTAATATACCTGCACATACAATTGCCAATTTGTATATTGTCCTTCCTTATCTACTTATTTTATTTGTATTTTTTAACCTTTTTTATGTGTCATTCCCTACCTACTTATTTGTATTTTTTATTCTTTTATTATGTGTTTTTTTGTTCTGTCTACGTCATTCTGTTGTACTGCGGAGCTTCTGTCTTGAAAACAAATTCCCCGTTTGTGTAAACATACCTGGCAATAAAGCTCATTCTGATTCTGATGCACTACAAATCATCTTGCACTGTTCCCCAGCCAGCTGCTTGACTTATGATGTTTCTCTTTGCACATATACTGTACTATGTGAAGCATTCGTATAGCCTATATATTTTTCTTTTTAGTCTATGTATAAGTAAACATTTATATATAGTATATTCATATTCAAAATCTGTCAGTAGGTTAGTTGTGTATATGTACAGTGTTTATGTGTAGCATTTGTATAGTTTGTATTTTTTAGTTTATGTTTAGACAAACATTTATAAATAGTATATTTATAGTCAAATCTGTCAGTAGGTTCATTGTGTATAGGTATAGAATTATGTGAAGCATTCGTATAGTTTATCTTTTTTTTTTTTTTTAAGCTTATGTATAGGTAAACATGTATACATAGTATATTTATAGTCAAATCTGTCAGTAGGTTAGTTGAGTATAGGTTTATACTGTTTTACTTCATTGTTGTATGTCTGTATTTATGTAGCAATATGGTCCTGTGAGGCACGACATGTAGCGGAATGACAATAAAGCTCAACTTGAACTTGAAGGATCTATTGAAGTATTAGTTTACTGCATTTACAAGAATCTCCACTGGCCAGTTGGTAAAACTGAATGAAGGATACATTTCTACAGCTTTCTTTTTCTAAGCTTGCATGCATATAACTTTAGATGGATGTGCACATATATTTTCTCAACAGATGAGATGTAACTCACATGAAACTGCTGGTGTCATTCAAAGAAAGCTTTTCAGATCCCGCTAGTCACACTGACGTCCTAACTGAACAACTGCTGCTTAATTGGAATCACAAGCAGAACAGTTGGTGTCCCTCCATTCACTCTAATCTCTAAGACAAGACAGAGGTGATGCAAACCCCATTATGTTCCACTCATAATGTCATCCAAGATGAAGTCATCCACAAATCCAGCCAAGATCCCCAAATGAAGAGGGGCTGATAAATATTTTCTAGAGCTTCATAAGTCTAAAACATGTTTCAATTCATGAGTTTAAATGGGAATTTAAATTGAATTTGCCATGTGCTACACAGGATGTTAAAATGTAAATGGAATAATAGAAATATTAAGGAAATTGGGTTATATATGAAAGAAAATTCAACATACTGTAGATGCACAACAGAACATATTTTGTGGGGGTAAAAAAAAATACATCTTTTTTTTTGTTTCACATTTAGTTAAGCACAATACCTATCTGTAACAAAAAAAACTTTCAACAGCAAGATGAATGTATCTTATTATACAACTGTTCTTTCTGGTCCTCGAATCTGATTGGCTAATAAGAGTGCGATATTAGTTGTAACAGAACTCTTCAAATCGTTGCACCGTTTGTGTCACTCCGCTTGCAGTATTTCTCACACCGAGTGTCATGGCTGATGCCCAAATCCACTTCAATTTAAAAAATATTACTGTTAATATTAACATATTAATGTACTTGTTTATATGTATAAAACTGAGATTTGAACCTGTGGCAGAAGGAAGTAGTTCCACACAAAAGATGGCTTTTAGAGACACTCCATTGATGTTTCATATTAATTTATACACTCGTGCCATCGAACTGTTGTATAAATTAAATCACACTTGAAGCCATGATATATGGCTGTATATCGGCACACTGTGATAACCTACGGTGATTACTTACAACAGCCGAATCACAGCAGTGCCAATATATAGCCATATCTCACGTCTACTCATGAGAATAATAATTTCTTATAATAAGAAGAAAATCAAAAGAATAATATGATTTTATTTCATAGTAAATATCTTCTAAATCTCTAAATTAGTTATGCAGTCCCTAATTTTATTCTTTAAAACTCCAATTTTAAATGCTTTCCCCCATGAAAATAATTTCTTCATGTCTTAATATATCTTGAATATAGACACACTTACCTCATTTATTATTTGCAGCGCCATGATGCTAACTAGTCCCTACCTATACTCAGTCACAGCAGCTCAGACCTGCTCCACTTTCACTCAGTTAACTGAAGAGGTAAATTGTTAAATGGTTATTAGAGAGTGAATCCGTGAGTGAATTTAATTTTAAAAAACTGAATGGATTACAGCCTAGATAGCGGACAAAGTGTGCTTCCCCTATATTCACTAAAATAAAATGTCACTCATCTTAGTTCATCGTAATCTCACAACTTACACTGCTCACCTAATCTCTTATTTACATTATGTCTACACTTTGTTATAGAGAGGATTCATTGCTACTATTTAGTCACTTTCACCAAAATGCTGAAGCCTTATTCTGCTTGGCCCCGCTCACACGCTATATAGCTTGGCACTGAGTGGAAGGAGAATCCTTCTCTTTTACCCAGCTATGCTGTCTTCAAGAATACTCTTATCGCTCACTGTTGAAGGTCTGCTCTTCAGAGGACGGTGCCTGGATAGCTGTTCCCTGCAATGTTCCAGTGAGTATGAAATCTTTCACATTACATGGATAATTTGTCTGTAGGCAAGGCATGGTGAAGGCAAGGTGATGTGCATGTGTAGTGTCAATTCTCACATCTCCTTTATTCACCTAAACCTCCCATGTCTCCTTCAAAATGAATAGTCACCGCCTTTCTACTTGGGCTGCCCCCTCCAGTAAACATAGACGAAAAGGACTTGGGTTCCGAATCACTTGGACTCAGTTCCAGCGTTCTCATAATTCTGTTGTTTTTTTGTTAAAGGATAGCACAAACTTTTGGGTTGGCCAGCAAAACATGTCATCACTGTAGCACTCTATTATTGTGATGGAACAGAAAACAATACTCTCTACTTCTTCCTTGTCTGGTCTCCTCTCTCCCCGTATGAGGACTTACCTGGCTTCATTCATTCTTCAGTTGCAGTCTTCACTAAGCACCTGCAACTAGTGATGGGAGAAACAACCCTTTTAACAGCTTTGATTCAACTGAACCAATTGCTTCACAAAAATGATTCACTGTTTCAAAGAACTCGAAACAACAACACACGCTGGTGACGCCTGCTGGTCAAAATGTGTAAATGCACAAAAGTATAATAGAAAATGCAATAAAAAAAAAATAAAAATAAATATCATTAAATAGTGTCTGTATAATATGTTTTTTTTTTTATTATTCATTTGCAGTGCTTGTTTAGATTGTTTTATGGAGAGCTTGTTTAAACAGGCCAGTAAGAGACTACTAATCATCCTTTTCAAAACACAAAATTTGATAAAAAATGTGTACAAATCCATAAAACTGATCTAAGATCAGGTAAGGGGTGATTTCAGTGAACTCGCATGATTTACAAATATCATATTTGTATGATATTTTTATTGCATTGTATTATATTTATATGATCAAATATCATATAAATATAATACAAAATATGGAATAAAAAAAGTCAATAACATAACATGCATGCAGAACTGAAAGTGTATTTTTAGCCTCAAGTCAATGGATATTGCAAACAAAAGTGATTACCCAAGCAAACTTGCTTTGGCATGTGGCCTAATGGCTTTATTGAATTAATGCTACTATGACACTGCACTTGCAGTTCAGTCTGGATTCGTTCAGTTCATTAAGTTAAAACTTAAAATTACATACGCGCGCACACACATACACACACACACACACACACAAGACATGACTGAATGGTAATTTTGTTAATTCATATTCAAATATCACATATTTTATATATATATATATATATATATATATATATATATATATATATATATATATATATATATATATATATATATATATATATATATATACACACACACACAGTGGGTACGGAAAGTATTCAGACCCCCTTAAATTTTTTCACTCTTTGTTATATTGCAGCCATTTGCTAAAATCATTTAAGTTCTTCTTTTTTCTCATTAATGTACACACAGCACCCCATATTGACAGAAAAACACAGAATTGTTGACATTTTTGCAGATTTATTAAAAAATAAAAAATAAATAATGTATTCAGACCCTTTGCTGTGACACTCATATATTTAACTCAGGTACTGTCCATTTCTTCATGTACACCTTCATTTGAGTCCAGCTGTGTTTGATTATACTGACTGGACTTGATTAGGAAAGCCACACACCTGTCTATATAAGAGCTTACAGCTCACAGTGCATCTCAGAGCAAATGAGAATCAGGAGGTCAAAGGAACTGCCTGAAGAGCTCAGAGAATTGTGGCAAGGCGCAGATCTGGACAAGGTTACAAAAACATTTCTGCTGCACTTAAGGTTCGTAAGAGCACAGTGGCCTCCATAATCCTTAAATGGAAGACGTTTGGGGTGACCAGAACCCTTCCTAGAGCTGGCCGTCCGGCCAAACTGAGCTATCGGGGGAGAAGAGCCTTGGTGAGAGAGGTAAAGAAGAACCCAAAGATCTCTGTGGCTGAGCTCCAGAGATGCAGTCGGGAGGTGGGAGAAAGTTGTAGAAAGTCAACCATCACTGCAGCTCTCCACCAGTCGGGGCTTTATGGCAGAGTGGCCCGACGGAAGCCTCTCCTCAGTGCAAGACACATGAAAGCCCCCATGGAGTTTGCTAAAAAACACATGAAGGATTCTCTGGTCTGATGAGACCAAGATAGAACTTTTTGGCCTTAATTCTAAGCGGCATGTGTGGAGAAAACCAGGCACTGCTCATCACCTGTCCAATACAGTCCCAACAGTGAAGCATGGTGGTGGCAGCATCATGTTGTGGGGGTGTTTTTCAGCTGCAGGGACAGGACGACTGGTTGCAATCGAGGGCAAGATGAATGTGGCCAAGTATAGGGATATCCTGGACGAAAACCTTCTCCAGAGTGCTCAGGACCTCAGACTGGGCCGAAGGTTCACCTTCCAGCAAGACAATGACCCGAAGCACACAGCTGAAATAATGAAGGAGTGGCTTCACATCAACTCCGTGACTGTTCTTGAATGGCCCAGCCAGAGCCCTGACTTAAACCCAATTAAGCATCTCTGGAGAGAACGAATGGCAGTCCACCAACGTTTACCATCCAACCTGACAGAACTGGAGAGGATCTGCAAGGAGGAATGGCAGAGGATCCCCAAATCCAGGTGTGAAAAACCTGTTGCATCTAAATTTCCAAAAAGACTCATGGCTGTATTAGATCAAAAGAGTGCTTCTACTAAATACTGAGCAAAGGGTCTGAATACTTAGGACCATGTGATCTTTCAGCTTTTTTAATAAATGTGCAAAAATGTACTTAAGTGATTTTAGCAAATGGCTTTAATATAATGTAGCAGTTTCAGAGTATCTGTCAATTTGGCACTGAAAACCCCATAAAATGTACAAATATCCAGACACCACACGTTTAACACCATAAAGTTCCTAACTGGATATAATTAAAAACAATTCTGACGTTCAATTTAGGCACACATGCAATATATAAACCATAAGTTATAAACCACCATCAACACTCACATCACGATAATAATTAATCTTATTAAACACCATTAATAAATTAAATGACATAAGTATATTTCTAAGACTCTCAATTTATAATGTTATTACTGAAGAACACTATCATTAATAGCATGATCATAAATGTTAAACTACAGACCAGTTACATATATGCAAATGCAAGTAGATATAACTGGTTAGTTTGAACTTAATAAGTGTGAACTTAATAAAAGATTGCAATGAATTCCATCCCCATTTATTTGTCCCTATGTTAGCGTATTACAAAAACTATGGCTGGTTCTTGGCCTGAAACCCACTTTGACTTAATTTCTGACCCAGTTCTGTTCATTCAATATAAAACCGAGACCAGACAGAAAGCAGCATGCACTAATTGTAACTTTTACTGTATGTAAAATGTAAATGTGAAGAACGGTTGATGTGTTTGACATGAATCTTTCTGGTAAGGATCTGACTGCCTGAGAGGGAGAACCAATAAAGACTAGTCGTTTCCTGTTTTCGACAAACAGCTAGACAGAATAAAACTGAAACACATGTTTGATGGGTCATCAGAGGGGCTTGCTGTAAAATACAGCAACTTAAACTGCAAAGTAAAGGTTTTACTGCCACCTAGTGTCTGCTGAGGTGAAGACCAAGAGGAAGCGGAGCAGTTATGGACGAGCTCATGTTTACTCTTGATTTTATTGAATCTGCACTATTTACTATACTTCACATTTTATAAGTACTCTTGCAGATAGTATAATATTAATCAAATCTAAGGCTTCTTAAGTTTAATTAAAAGAGACGTTTTCATAACTGTTTCTTAAGTACACTTTCTTTTTATATATAGGCCTAATTGTACTTCGTAATAATGTGTAATCAAGCTTTACTTAAATTTACATTTTAAAACATAACATTCTTGTAATGCATTACAGAAGTATAGTTATGTTGATGTATTGACTTATATACTAAAGCAAAAATAAAATAATTGATTTTATACATAACTGTGACTCGTGTGATGCTCTTCTTCTTTCGATGTTATAAAGCTTATAGATATGATATTAATATCTTTATAGATACAGTACGTTCACTGAATGTGACAGGTCGAACTATAGCTACCAAAATATGTTACCCCTCTTTATTTCATAATAGTTGACTATAAAGTTAAATTAGGTGACTAATGTATTGTTCCAGTTCTTCTTCTTTCTATTTTATAAAGCATATAGATCTGATATCAATATCTTTATAGATACAGTAGGGTCACTGAATATGACGAGTCAAATGTATAGCTACTGAAATGTGATACACCTCTTCTTCTTTTTTTTCATAATAACTGATTATAATGTTAAATAACATGACTAATGTGATGTGTCAGCTCCTGTTCTTTCTATTTTATTAAGCATATTGAAATATTTATGTTTTTATAGATACAGTAGAGTCACTGAATCTGACAGGTCAAATTCATACACTCTTAAAAATTGCTGTTAATTTACGTCAAAATTTTAACAGTATAAACCTGTTATGTTAAAAAGCAGTGCTTACCTGTTTATTTACGTTCGGTGAAATGACGTAGATAAAATTTTACGTTATTTTACCGTATTTATTGCACGAAGGAAAGAAAACAGTATTTTGGGAACAGAAAGCTGCAGCGAGCACATGTGGATTTTCATCCATCTTTATATTGTGATTTAACCGGTGAGTGCACCTTTGCCTTGCTCCTTTCACACAAAATACACGTTTGCAATTGCAAATAACTGTGCAAATAACTGTGATAATAGTGTATGCTGAGGCTGTAACTGTTTTATACGTCCATTTCAGTGCTAAAACCGTCAACGTGCCAACGGCATCATAGGCTACGTTCACACTGCAGGCTGAAACGACCCAATTCCGATTTTTTTTGCCCCTATGAGACCTGTATCTGCTCTTTTCATGACAGTCTGAACGACACAGATCCGATCTTTTCAAATGTGACCCAGGCCACTTGGGTATGTGGTCCTGAATCCGATACGTATCAGATCTTTTGAAATGCGACCTCCGTCTGAACGGCCAGGCCACATGTATCTGACCCGTACGTCATTGATACGCTACAAACGTCATAATTCTGCGTTGAAGTAAGCGGGAGCGAGAAGATAAACTGATGAATTCTGTATTAGTGAAGCCACTCACATCAGTATCCCACCACTCCTGGCTGTGACTCCGCACCCACACGTTTCTCTGTACCGACGTTGCTAACACTGCTCCACAAAACGCCACGGCCAAAAACCTTGCTCTCCTCCTTCTTTTTAAAGTTTAACTAAACCCCTGCTCAGAGCCTGACTCCGCCCACTGACAATATTTGAAAAATGCTGAAAACTGGGCAGATCACAGCGGAGATATAGGGGACGAACCGAGGGCGGGGCTGAACGAGTGACGGATTGATTGACAGTTGCTGTCAGAGACGCTAAAATGGAGAGTGACTGTAATGATGCAAGTAGCTTTGCAACAGAGCGATCATTTGAAGTAGAGGACTTTTCTTCCCCACCTTCACCTGAAGTGGAGGGTGTCGAGGTGTCTGTTGATATCAATTCGAGCCGCTGGCTCAAACTCCGGTCTTAACTCCCGCACCGCGTCGCTTTTCAGCGCGAGCTGTGTGGAGAAGCCCATTTCCACCTCCATTGCGTTGGAGAAGCAATCCCGTGTAAAATGCAGTTTGCACACTCGAGCTCTAGGCGGGAACTTGCGGTCTTCCAGGCCAAGTGCATGTAACCACTGGCGCTTAATTTTAAAGTCTGCTGGTAAACGATGCAGTCCAGCAGTGCTGTCACAACCAGCAACACACCTACGTACCATCCTGACCACTGTAATAAATACAGATAAATCCAAGCTAACTTGAAGATCTAAATAACTATATAATTGCTATGCTAAATAGATGCTATAATAGTCTATCCTGGTCATTACCAATACTCGCAATTCCAGCTCCTGACTCACTACAGTGATTGTGATGGTTTTATACTGTCAAGGGCAAGGGCGTGGTAGCTCATACCAAGGGGCGTGGTGAGCTGGAAACCGCTTACGTCACCTGCCACCGCTTACGTCACTTGCCACTGCAACATCCAATAGGAAAAATCAACTGCAGTAGCCACCGTTCAACCTGAAGAGGGCAGCACTCACAAGTTTTTACACCATATATTGTAGAATTAAAACACTTTATACTGAAATGTCAAAAAAGTTACTTGAATCAATGAACAGCACTAATAAAGCCCCATTCTTATAGATCATTAACTAAAAAAAGTTGGTTTAGGGTTTAGTTACTCTTTAATTTTCTTCTTAAAACGAGAAGATTGTAATTGTGATGGCTCCGTTGGGAAAATAACTTTAATATTGCAAAAAGAGCTCCGCTGTTGACTACACTGTTGTTGACATCCATGTTTGACGTTAGCTACTTCCGCAAACAACAAGTGACGTCGTTGACCGTTGAGTACTCTTTCTGCGCATGCGGGTCACTTCTGGGTCATTTCACGTTCACACAGGAGATCACAAAAGATCGCATTTAATTGAAAAATGTGAACGGCCTTGCAAAAAAATCTAATTTTTAAAAAAAATCGGAATTGAGCATTAAGCCCTGCAGTGTGAACGTAGCCATAGATTGGAGCTGGATTGATTCAGATATTCCCCGATTACAAGGTGAGTTTAATCAAACATGATATAAACTCTTCTGCAAAGTAACGAAGTAATATTGATGTATCTGTAGCACGCTGAAATTATTGTCACCTCGTTTTCTAATTTTAGCTTGCTATCTTTTCATTTAATGCCTAATAGTGTATATTAGACAAAACGTTGATTTCAATAACGTTGTGCTTGAGAATTTGGGTAAGCTTGTTCTAATTTGTACATAACTGTATTCCGAGGGAAGTTTCTTTAATAGTGTTGTCATTTTGTTTCTTTAATGTTGGCTGTATTTTGGATTGCTTCGATCCAAGTTGGCTTGATAGAATAAGTTACGCGATATAATACTCAGTAAGAATAATTCATGTTAATTTTTTTTTTGCGTTGTTGGTTTGTGTTGCAATGTTACTTTACCCAGTAAAGCAGGCCAATGGCAGTTTTATTTTGGTGGAGATTTTCTTAAGTTGTTGTTGAGATTTTTTGAGTTACGTTTTTTCGTGCCCAAAGACTGTCCATTTTGACTTGTCAGCATGTTTGCGTGTCAGTTATGTGGGCAGCAATGCAGTACTCCAGTGGTCTATGTGAAGCACATGAGGATTCACAGCAATACCCCTAACTTGTTTCTTCATTGTTGCATCCAGGACTGTAACAGGAAATGTGCAGTACAGACAACACAATGAGTGTGTGGTGATGCCTAGATCCCATTTGTACCCAGCAGTAGACCTTGTATGCCATGTTGACTTGTGTAGTGTCAAATGTGATACACTAACTCAGTTTTATTCCAATCTTAAAGTCCACATTAAAGAGGGACGAAGAGTGACATGCCCCTTTAAGCAGTGTGATCAATCATTTTCAGTGATATCCACCTTTACCTCTCACATATCAAGGAAACACAAAAATTCAACAGAGGTAAACCTTAATGAATCCATTGTTACCACATCACTTGTGACTGAAGCTGGAAGCTTTCAAGATATTGACAGTGATATGAAAATGGGAGAACATACTGGTGTAGTTGGAAATAGTGAGAATTTGGAGGTTAGTCCAGAAAATATTGATGACATTATTTTTGACGAATCTTGCTCTCTTTTATCTGAAATTACAGGCTAAGTTATTGCTTCCATCTTCAGTCGTTCAGACTATCATTGAAGACATGCAGTCAGTTTATGATGTCAACCAGTCACATCTACTTTTCAAACTAAATGAGAAATTGGTTGCACTTGGGGTTCCCGAGGCTTCCATTAATGATGTCATGGACTGTCTGAAAGCAGATGATCTCTTATGAGCATGTAATAGCCACACACTAAAAACAGACCAGCGCAGGAAAACAGTGTCCAAGAACAGTTTTAATTATGTTGAACCTATGCCCATTTGTCTAGGACATAACGAAGCTGGCAAAGAGTGTTTTTTACAGTATGTCCCTGTAAAACACACGATTGAAGCCCTTTTTCATTGTGAGACTGTGTGGAAGCAGTACAGAGAAGTACACAACCGTATCCAGTTGAAGGATATTTTTGAAGATGTGTGGGATGGTGAAAACACCACAAAAAACTTGGCCCAGACAAAAAAGATCATCTTTAGGCTTGATACTTTATCAAGATTCATTTGAAGTTGTTAATCCCCTGGGGTCAGGAAAGAAAAAACACAAAATACTAGCTATGTATCTCACACTTGCACACCTATTGTCACACAAGCGGTCAAGTATTGACCAGATGCAACTGGTTTTCTTTGTAGAGAACAAGATTTCAAGTATTTTGGTCAGGAATTGGTCATGGGATGCTTGATGAAAGACCTTCAAAACCTTGAGACTAATGGCATAATGCTACCTGATGGACAAATATGCAAAAAGATCTTGCGAGCCATTTGTGGAGACAACCTGGGTTCACACAACATCGGAGGTTTTCTTGAAAATGTTAGTGGCAGTAGGTACTTCTGTCGATATTGTGAAATTGACAAAGATGTGTTTCACACAGATCCTTTGTCCAAAGCTAACACTCGGACACCAGAGTCATACCAAGAGCATGTTCAGAACCTTGAGGAGCATACTGTTCATAGTGGAGGTATTAAATTGGACTCCTTATTCAACAGCCTTTCTATGTTTCATGTATGTCAACCTGGGTTGCCTCCGTGTCTTGGGCATGATTTGTTTGAAGGTGTTGTTGCCTCTGATCTTGCATTGTGTATCCACCATCTTGTCACAGTTGACAAACAGTTCACTTACACTGAATTAAATCGGATGATTGATCAGTTCCGATATTTAGGTAATGATGCAAATGACAAACCTTGTGAGGTGAGGCCAGGAAGTGATAGACTGAGTGGCCATGCTATGCAGAACTGGTGCTTACTAAGACTGTTACCACTGTTGATCGGAGAGAAGATTACATCTCCTCTGACAATGAGATATGGCAACTGGTGTTACAACTGAGAGAAATTGTGGCATTGATTTGTGCACCAGCATTTTCTGCTGACCAGATTGGCCATTTAAGGGTCCTTATTGAAGAATATTTGCATTCCAGAAATCAAGCCTTTCCCCATCATCAGCTTAAACCTAAGCATCATTACATGAGCCACTATCCAGAGCTCATCATTCAGTTTGGACCACTTATTCGTTTGTGGACTATGAGGTTCGAAAGCAAGCACACATATTTTAAACAGTGCACAAGAAAACTGCGTAACTTTAAAAATGTGTGCTCAAGCCTTGCAGAAAGACACCAGCTTTTACAAGCATATCTTAGCGCTTGCAATCTCTTCCCACCATCATTGTTACTGTTTCTTAGGCATCTTCCACTGCAGCTGATGTAGAAAGGACACTTGAACTACCTTCAACTCCTCGACTGATACTCTTTGGTATGTATAGAACTATATGAATGTAGAGTCTATTTTATTTTTTATAAGCCATTAAGGATGTTTTTTCTGTATTTCAAAAAACATGGTAAATGCTTCTGTACAACACTGAAAGAGACAGGTCACACAAAATAAATATTCTGCCATCTTTTTCCCACACTCATGTCATTCCAAGCCCTTAAGACTTTTATTCATCTTTGGAAAACAAGTGAATATATTAATACAATTCTTTCAGCATTTTTGTTAATCAAGTCAAAAAAAAAGCTTTGATGCTTCAAAAAGTTTCATAAAGTTTTTGTAAATGTATGAATTTTATTAGTTTATTCATGTATAAACATTCATCATTGAGCAGGCTAGCGTGTTTGAGTTTCCATTTACCCTGGATCTGACTGGACTTTTAATGGATGAACAGAAATGATGAAAGAATATTAAAAATGGTTTCATTTGTGTTTTGAAAATGAGAACTCTTTGAAAATGAGGTTGACTAATTAATTACTAAATTTTTATTTTTTTAACCCTTCAACTGTATTGAGCAAAAATATTGAGTTAAATAAATCATACAAATTGCAGCAACTATTTCACAATACAAGGTATAATGCACATGTTGACTTCAGTGTCTGTCCAGACCAGTCCACAATCAGCATTTTGAAATGCATATGTTATGTTAAAAGAACAGGGCTTTGTGACTAGGTAAAATCATTTCAGTTTCCCTTGCATTTGTTTGCAATCTGGCAGTAGAAAATTAGTGTTATATGACTGTCTGACATTGTTTTTCTTTGGAATGTTTTAGGTGAAAAACCAGGAAGCTGCATTCATAAATGGATGATTAGTTTTGAGGAGCAAATAATCTGTGAGGGCATCCAGCCAAGTTTTCTGTCTGGACTTGCTGCTGTGTTTTCGACTTTCTACAATTTCAATGTGGAGTACCAAGCTGAGGCTGCATCCCCGTTGGAATTCATTCAGAGGTTAGATGCTTAGATTCATATGAAAATTTCTTTTCACATTCTCGTTATGTAAAATTTTACCCACACTAATTCTGAATGTATGCATTTGTTTTTCAGGCGCTTCATTGGAATAAATCCTGAAAAAGGCACCAAGGGTGGACAAGTCCTATCAAAGCGGACAGGGAAGGTCGGCCACAAAAAGAAATCAGTCAACACTTGGGTTGCCAGTCTACTTAAGAAACTAATGGACTTTGAGTGGGACTTCATATAAGTGAACTCACTCATCCACTGACATACCACACACACACACACCGTACACATACTCTTCACACGACAAAAACATGCTTTTAGTGTGTTAGTCACACAATTTTTTCAGGTGTTCATTCTTGAAAACCTACATTTTGACAGATCGACTTATTCTTCCATAGCAATACTTGTGAGTTAAAAACCCTTTATACAGTCTGCATTACCACCAGCATGAATGTTTGCCAAATTTCACCTCTAAAACTCACTCAACACAACAAAACACTTCGTATTAGTCTCATATTAGCTTGTTCCACCATAACACTTGCAACAATTCTAACTCAGAAGTCATGTATTATCAGTTATAGCACACTGACCTAAAAACACGAACAATAGGGAGCATTACATAAATTATGAACTTTTATCTTTGAAGTTTAAATGATAAAAAAAAACTATTTAGAAAATACTATTAAAAAATACTATTTATATTAGTAACATATTATAACTATTAGAAACATATTGGCTGTTTTTTAGTACTTATAAAGCACTTATTTATGCATGGCCACATTCTACATCACTAATCCTACCCAATATCTAAACTTAACAACTACCTTACCATTAATAAGCAGCAAACTGGCAGTTAATTGAGGCAAAAGTTGCAATTAATGATTTGTTAATATTGAGAATTAGACCTTAAAATAAATTCTGGTCTATATATAAGGTGGAACAAAATAATAATTTAGTTTAATAATAAAAACTAGGTTAATCACTGTGAGGGTTCTGTCGCAGGTCAGAGCGGACCACCAATTTAACGGGTCTCGCTCCTCCCTCTAACTTCCACCTCGAGGAGGTCCCACAACACCCCAATGAACGGACAGACAACCAAGATTAAAAATTAACAATTTTATTTTATTTAAGTTCAATACACAAGTGAGTATTCACAGGGCTGGGCTGTTAGTGTGCAGGGCTTCTAGCTCACAGGTAAGTACAGAATTCAATACACAGGTGAGTATTCACAGGGCTGGGCTGTTAGCGTGCATGGGTTCTAGCTCTCCGGTAAGTACAGTGTTCAATACACAGGTGGATATTCACGGGCTGGGCTGTTAGCGTGCAGGGGTTCTAGCTCGCAGGTAAGTACAGAGTTCAATACGGGTGGGTATTCACAGGACTGAGCTGTTGGCGTGCAGGGGTTCTAGCTCTCAGGTAAGTACAGAGTTCCATACACAGGTGAGTATTCACAGGGCTGGGCTATTAGCGTGCAGGGCTTCTAGCTCACAGGTAAGTACAGAATTCAATACACAGGTGAGTATTCACAGGGCTGGGCTGTTAGCGTGCAGGGCTTCTAGCTCACAGGTAAGTACAGAATTCAATACACAGGTGAGTATTCACAGGGCTGGGCTGTTAGCGTGCATGGGTTCTAGCTCTCCGGTAAGAACAGTGTTCAATACACAGGTGGATATTCACGGGCTGGGCTGTTAGCGTGCAGGGGTTCTAGCTCGCAGGTAAGTACAGAGTTCAATACGGGTGGGTATTCACAGGACTGAGCTGTTGGCGTGCAGGGGTTCTAGCTCTCAGGTAAGTACAGAGTTCCATACACAGGTGAGTATTCACAGGGCTGGGCTATTAGCGTGCAGGGGTCCTAGCTTCCAGGTAAGTACAAAGTTCAATACACAGGTGAGTTTCCACAGGGCTGGGCTGTTAGCATACAGGGATTTCTAGCTCTCAGGTAAGTACAGAGTTCAATACACAGGTGAGTATTCACAGGGCTGGGCTGTTAGCGTGCAGGGGTTCTAGCTCCCAGGTAAGTACAGAGTTCAATACACAGGTGAGTATTCACAGGGCTGGGCTGTTAGCGTGCAGGGGTTCTAGCTCACAGGTAAGTACAGAGTTCAATACGGGTGGGTATTCACAGGGCTGAGCTGTTGGCGTGCAGGGGTTCTAGCTCTCAGGTAAGTACAAAGTTCAATATAGAGGTGAGTTTCCACAGGGCTGGGCTGTTAGCATATAGGAATTTCTAGCTCTCAGGTAAGTACAGAGTTCAATACACAGGTGAGTATTCACAGGGCTGGGCTGTTAGCGTGCAGGGGTTCTAGCTCCCAGGTAAGTACAGAGTTCAATACACAGGTGAGTATTCACAGGGCTGGGCTGTTAGCGTGCAGGGGTTTCTAGCTCCCAGGTAAGTACAGAGTTCAATACAGGTGGGTATTCACAGGGCTGTTAACTGGCTACTCACCACTGAAGATATTCAGAGGTCGATATTCCAAGCAGATACGGGTTTGGTCGATGACTGACGGCTGGTGGGCCTTACAGGTGAGACTCCAAACAATACTGGGCTTCCCACCCAGCTTGGCAGGAGGGCACACGGGGGTGGATTGGCTGTTGTCCTTCGCTTCCCTCGTCGAAGAGACAGCACAGACGACACGCACAATGCCGGTGATTGCTGACAAGGCAAATGACACAAAGTCACGTGGATGCAAGGGTAAGGCTTTGATTTAAAAGCTTACAGAGATTGCTGCGTGGGCGACTACATCCAACCTCCTCCAGAGGCGCCTCCAACACGTCCAAGCTCCAGCTTACTTAAGGTAAAGACTGTGGTCGCCACCAATACACTGCTCCTCTCCGTCAGATCCCTTCCTACGACCGGGGACAAAGCCACGGACAAACACCACACACCACAAAGGCACTACAATTCTTCTCGTGTGTACACTTCAATATAGCAGCACTCACTCACTCACAACATCCACGCCACACCAGCCACTTCCGTATCGTGTGGAACAACAGCGGAACTAAAAACTACTCTTCCTGTTCATAAACCAGCCCCTTTTATATCTCTGCTTCCTTCCCGATCCTCCAATCAGTATCCGACACGTCCTCTTCCCACACCTGCCGTGTATCTGGGATAATTTCCCCGCCTTGGCCAAATGGAACAGAACTCGTGTTTCACTTAAATTAGTTCGGGCGGAAATATTTCCCACACACCAGTTCCGCCCGAAAAAAAAAAGTTCAGCTCAGAATAGTCACCTGGTGACATCCTCCCCCACCAAATCGTTCTAGTCCCTAGAACGTGGTTGTTCAACTCAGTCCCCATACCTCTCGGGGGGCCGTCCTTGGTTCTCTCGTTGGGACCGTCTGGGTGGTGATCCGGGGTCCAGTCCCCTTGGCTCAGCCTCTGGGAGCCTCGGAACTATGGCCCATCCTTGCAGCGGTGGGACGCACACAGTCGGGGCTGGTGGCGCCTCTAGGGGGGATCTAGGGTAGTTCGGGCACGGCCGAATCAAGTTGCGATGTAATACCCGTTCTGGTCCAGCCTTCCCCTCAGGTCGAAGTACATAGACCGGCTGCCCCGGCCGCTGCTGGTGCTGCACCACATATGGAACAGACTCCCAACGGTCACTCAACTTCCCTTTCCCCTGTCGCCGGTTGTCCCATACCAGCACTCTCTCTCCTGGTAACAACGGGGCTTCTCGGGCCGTTCGATCATACATCTGCTTGTTCTTAATTGCGGCAGCATTTATCCTCCCCAAAACTTGCTCATAGGCGGAGTGAAGGCGCTGGTAGTGGCGTCCTACCCACTCGGTTAAACTCGAGGTCTCCTCCAACGTGGCCACCCCCAATACCAAGTCCGTCGGCAACCGCACGTGTCTCCCGAACATCAGGTAGGTCGGGGCATACCCCGTAGTGCTATGGACGCTGTTGTTATAGGCCTGGACCAGTGCAGGAAGGTTATTCACCCAATCGTTCTGACGTTCCTGGTCCAGCGTACCCAGTAGACTCAACAGAGTCTGGTTGAAGCGTTCGCAGCACCCATTCCCTTGAGGATGGTAGGGGGTAGTATGGGTCTTAGTACATCCATACACCCGACACAACTCCCTGATCACTCTGGACTCAAAGTTCGGCCTCTGGTCACTGTGCAAGAATTCTGGGCATCCGAAAGGCTGAATCACTGCCCTCCATAAAGCGGTGGCGGTCACGTTGGCTGTCTGATCCAAAGTCAGGATGGCCCAAGCATACTTGGTAAACAGGTCAGTGACCACCAAGATGTTTTGGTAGTGGTCCATTGGCCTGCCCAGGGTCAGATAATCCATGGCCAGGATATGCAATGGGGCCCTGGCCTGTATCGGAACCATCGGGGCTTTCGCCTCCTTCCGAGCCTTAAACAAGGTACATCGAGGGCATGCTTGAATGAACAAACTCACAGCGGCCTCCATCCCGGGCCAGTAGAAATTTCGCCGCAAGAGCGACAACGTCCTCTCATTCCCCTGATGCCCCAATTGTGTATTGTAGGCCTCTAACAAAGCCTGCACCTGGCCTCCTGGCACCACCACCTGGCAGATCTGTTCTCCCGACTTCGGGTCTTTAATCGTCCTGCACATCACCCCATCCCTCAAGCCAAGGCGTGCCCACTGCCCCAGCAGCTTCCTCACCTTGTAAGTCTGGGCTCGCCGTTCCACCTTCGTTGGCCCCCTCCTCCACCTTAACCAATGACCTAGCGTTCTCAAATCCTGGTCCTCCTCCTGACGCTCCCTCCATCGTTGCGGGTCCCAGCCCCAGCTCACTGGCACAGCCTCCTGTGGACCCCCGATACCTCCTCAACCCCCACTGCCAGCCCTTCCTCCGGGCCTATCGGTAACTCTTGTTGTTCACCCACCGTCTGCTGTGCCTCCGGGAGTCTGGACAAGACGTCGGCATTCGTGTGCTCTCGGCCTGGCCGATATTGGATCTGGTAGTCAAAGTTTGCCAGCTGGGCCACCCATCTTTGCTCCACTGCCCCCAGCTTTGCCGTCTGTAAGTGGACCAAGGGATTATTGTCTGTTACCACCTGTACTTTAGCACCCCACAAGTAGTCTTTGAATTTTTCACTCAGGGCCCACTTCAAAGCCAGCAACTCCAGCTTAAATGAACTGTAATTCGAATCGTTCCGTTCTGCCGGGTGAAGGCTTCGGCTAGCATAGGCGATCACTCGCTCTACCCCTTGCTGCTGCTGAGCTAACACTGCCCCGAGCCCGAGGTTGCTGGCGTCTGTGTACAAGATGAAAGGTTGTAAATAATCCGCATACGGGAGTATGTGATGTTGTCCCTGTGAGGAAGTCCAATACAGCTTGTGCAGTAGCTCGAACCTCCTCTGGGGCAGCCTGAACCTCCCGTCGGGCCTCCCCCTCTAGGGAATTTATCACAAACTGCAGTTCCTGGGGGGCGCTCAATCCTTGGATCCCAGCCAGATAGTCGACCTGGGCTTTCCATTCCGACAGCCGTATCTCAGATCCCGGCCCTCCATACTTCAGTGCCCAGGGGGCTCCCAGAAAAATGGGCATGATTCGGGGTGGGGCCTCAGGCACTGCCTCATCCGCCATTGGGGAGCCGCGGTCGCTCAACTCGAAGTGGAACCCTGCCGACTACGCCAAAATCTGTCGCAGGTCAGAGCGGACCACCAATTTAACGGGTCTCGCTCCTCCCTCTAACTTCCACCTCGAGGAGGTCCCACAACACCCCAATGAACGGACAGACAACCAAGATTAAAAATTAACAATTTTATTTATTTAAAAGTTTGGGGAAAAGGGGAGAGGAAACTTTAAAACTACTGATGACTCGAACTATTTTTGTCCACAGATACGGATTCCAGTCCTCGATAATGCTACTCTTCAGCCCTTCCTAGACAGCACTCCACTTCAGCCCTTGATTTCCAGCCGACTCCTCTCCAGGTAAGTTTAAAGTTCAATACACAGGTGAGTATTCACAGGGCTGGGCTGTTAGCGTGCAGGGCTTCTAGCTCACAGGTAAGTACAGAATTCAATATACAGGTGAGTATTCACAGGGCTGGGCTGTTAGCGTGCATGGGTTCTAGCTCTCCGGTAAGTACAGTGTTCAATACACAGGTGGATATTCATGGGCTGGGCTGTTAGCGTGCCGGGGTTCTAGCTCGCAGGTAAGTACAGAGTTCAATACGGGTGGGTATTCACAGGGCTGAGCTGTTGGCGTGCAGGGGTTCTAGCTCTCAGGTAAGTACAGAGTTCAATACACAGGTGAGTATTCACAGGGCTGGGCTGTTAGCATACAGGGATTTCTAGCTCTCAGGTAAGTACAGAGTTCAAAACACAGGTGTGTATTCACAGGGCTGGGCTGTTAGCGTGCAGGGGTTCTAGCTCTCAGGTAAGTACAAAGTTCAATACACAGGTGAGTTTCCACAGGGCTGGGCTGTTAGCATACAGGGATTTCTAGCTCTCAGGTAAGTACAGAGTTCAATACACAGGTGAGTATTCACAGGGCTGGGCTGTTAGCGTGCAGGGGTTCTAGCTCCCAGGTAAGTACAGAGTTCAATACACAGGTGAGTATTCACAGGGCTGGGCTGTTAGCGTGCAGGGGTTTCTAGCTCCCAGGTAAGTACAGAGTTCAATACAGGTGGGTATTCACAGGGCTGTTAACTGGCTACTCACCACTGAAGATATTCAGAGGTCGATATTCCAAGCAGATACGGGTTTGGTCGATGACTGACGGCTGGTGGGCCTTACAGGTGAGACTGCAAACAATACTGGGCTTCCCACCCAGCTTGGCAGGAGGGCACACGGGGGTGGATTGGCTGTTGTCCTTCGCTTCCCTCGTCGAAGAGACAGCACAGACGACACGCACAAGGCCGGTGATTGCTGACAAGACAAATGACACAACGTCACGTGGATGCAAGGGTAAGGCTTTGATTTAAAAGCTTACAGAGATTGCTGCGTGGGCGACGTCATCCAACCTCCTCCAGAGGCGCCTCCAACACGTCCAAGCTCCAGCTTACTTAAGGTAAAGACTGTGGTCGCCACCAATACACTGCTCCTCTCCGTCAGATCCCTTTCTACGACCGGGGACAAAGCCACGGACAAACACCACACACCACAAAGGCACTACAATTCTTCTCGTGTGTACACTTCAATATAGCAGCACTCACCGCACTCCACACACTCAGTGAAAGAAGATCCGTGGTGTATTCCCGTTTCGGGCTCAGAGTTCTGGCGGGGCGTGTCAGATGGACGAAGACAGGGGGCAGACCATGGCAGGCGTATATATCGTACACCGGAGTCTCTCAGTCTTTCCCAGCGATCTCCAACACTAGGCACTACTATCAACCCTGAGTAAACACACGAGCACTGAGGATTATTAGATCAACACAAGAGAGGGGGGGGATTACCCACTACTACGGGGAAATATGCAGTCGGAACTCTTTCTTAAAGGCAGTTAGTCTCCCTCCACATCCGTCATCCACTCTCCACAATATACAAGGAATGTTCATAAAGTTTTCACCCGCCAGTACACAGTGTTGTCCTCTCCCAATACGAATTCAATGATCTCCTTCACCCAGGGGCCTTCCAAACATAGGATCGCTCCTTTAACCCAATCCACAATAAGATGTAAACACAACATACAAAAAGGTTGAGCACTTATCTTCCTCCGCACTTCCAATATCCACTTTCCTTGGATTCTCCGTTGCAGCCCGTAAATCACAACATCCACGCCACACCAGCCACTTCCGTATCGTGTGGAACAACAGCGGAACTAAAAACTACTCTTCCTGTTCATAAACCAGCCCCTTTTATATCTCTGCTTCCTTCCCGATCCTCCAATCAGTATCCGACACGTCCTCTTCCCACACCTGCCGTGTATCTGGGATAATTTCCCCGCCTTGGCCAAACGGAACAGAACTCGTGTTTCACTTAAATTAGTCCGGGCGGAAATATTTCCCACACTCCAGTTCCCCACACCCGGTGACAGTTCTAGTCCTCCCCCCGCCCGTATTAGGCCCATCAACCTCATATCTTATGTCTTCTCGGGTAATGCATCTTGGAAAGTGTCTTCTGGAAAGTCTAATCCAACCCAGGGGACTGGAGGCTAGAATAATACTGACATACTGGAATTTGCATTATATAAAACACAGCAATGAAGGTAGGGATTTAATGGCCCTTTTTGGATTTAATTCTCCTCTGCTTTGACAGGTCGATTATGCTGGTCATCCAGAAAAGAAATGAGCTTGAGAACAATGAGTGGTTTGTGTGACAGCAAACCATCACTGGATACTGCTGCATATTGCAATTAGCTGTTTGGAATGAATATCAATAATTTTTTTCTGGTAAAATGTTCTTTATTTCAAAATAATTTCTGCAGAAACGCATGAAATTTGACATCATCTGTTTTGAGTGTGTTTTTTAACAATTCTGAAAGCAGTGTGTTAGCATTTGAAAAATGTGCTGAAAATAGTGTTTTGCAGGAGGTGGACTATGAATGACAAAAGAGTTTGTGGTTTTTGGTAGTTGAGGTCATTGAATGCATTTTGTGTGAAGGGAATGAAAATAACATGGCAACTTCGAAATAAGCCCATACTTATTCAAAATATCAAGGTCTAGATGAGGTTTGCTCAGGAGAGGCTGCACCACAGCATGTTTAAAGGCTGCTGGAACCACTCCATTCCTCTGAGAACTGTTTAAAATTAAAAACATCTTTGAGAAATGTGATGGTATGACAGTTCATGGGATAATTTGCATTTTTCAGTGATGAAAGTATATTTGACAACTGAATGAGAGAGAGAGTCAAAATGCCTGAAAGAGCTGGGAGGCAATGTGGATTCAGTTTTAAATGTTGGAAAACCCATCAACCGCCAAAAGGTTGCAGTGATGCTGATTCCTGAGCGCAGTAGCTAGACCCCCACTGTGGCCAACGGTCCTTGGGAAATTATAAAAGGTACAGTTAGCTGGAGTCAGCTCTCCAGGATCTCTGTCCAGTATAAAAAGTCCAAGTCCCTGGAACTAAAAAAATCTTTCAAATTGAAGACAGAACCAACCCATCTAGACAACTTGGCTAACAACACAAAGCCAAAGGGCAAGATTTACTAATAACTTGCACCAGCGCAAACCATCTTTTTGCATTGAAATAGTATTATCAGGATTTACTTAAGATGTGCAGTGAAGAATTAATGCTCAACAAGGGTTTGGTACTTCGGCCAGTTGACCACAGAGATCAGTGCATGATGAGCTTTTCCAACTGTGGGGCAAGCAAATTTATCAATCCACAAAGCACTCTTTGCTTCTGCACCCTTGCCACCAGCAGCGGCTGGAATGAAGCTGCTCTGTTCTCGGCTTTCTGCCGAGGCCTGAACCCCATCTTGCGTCAAAAGATGTCCATCTATGAGGATACCGTGAGGATACAAGGATAACGACTTGCCATATCAAATCCCCAAAAAAAAACAGCTGCAACTGCCTCATCCAGCCTCTCACCTCCAGCACCAGAGCCCATGATCAGGGATAATTACCACCTATCCTCCATGGAATGGTCCCGTCGACTCAAACATGGCCTCTGTCTCTACTGTGGATCCAACTAGCACCAGCTCCGCACCTGCCCCGTTCATCCACCACGCCCAGCGGTGAGTACTATCCAAATTACTATCCGAATCAGTCCAGATATATCTTGCATGCCTCATATAGATGCTCTTCTAATGTATCAAAACTAATCCTTTCCAGTCAAAATACTCGTTGACTCAGGAGCGTCTGGAAACTTCATCTCCTCCTGCAGCCTGACTAGATTCAAAATTCCCCATTGCAAAAATAACACCACCTACCAGATAACAACTGTCTAAGGAAAGCCACTGGGGCAGGTGCGGGACATGCATCATCCTGGGATGCCCCTGGCTCTCTAAACATCAACCCACCATCCCCAGGAAGTCTGGAGAAATTCTTGAGTGGAGTGTAAGAAGGAATGTTTAAAGGATCTGCCTGTTCCGATCTCAGTCCGAACAAACCTCTCCATCTGCTCTACCTCCTTGGAAAGCCCAGACTCACTGCATGTCACTCCTATTCTTCCTGAGTATCAAGCGTGCCAGGAGGTGTTCAGCAAGGTCACAGCCACTCACCTTCAATCTCACTGGCCATTGGACTGTGCTATTGACCTGCTGCCTTCGGCCAAACTACCCAAAGGTCACGTCTACCCACTGTCGATCCCAGAGAGAGCCACTATGGAGGAGTACGTTCAAGAAGCTTTTCAACAGGAGTTCATCCATCCATCCACCTCACCCGCAGCATCTAGCTTCTACTTGATGGCCAAGAAAGATGAGGGTCTGAGGCCCTGCATCGATTGCTGTGTTCTCTATGACCAGACGGGGAAATTCACCTATCCCCATCTTCTGGTTCCGGCTGCCTTGGAGGAACTGTGCGGTGCCCGAGTCTTCCACAAGCTGCATCTAAGGAGTGCTTCTAACCGCATCTGCAGGGGTGACGAATGGAAGACCACTTTTGTGACATCCACCGGGTACCTTTGCCTTCCATCTTCCAAAATGATATGCACAAGATCTTCAGTGACATTCACAACCGGTTCGTCCTCATCTATATCAATGATATACTCATACTCACCCAATCTTGAAGAACACTATGATCATGTCACCCACCTACTCCAACATCTCCGCCAACATCACCTGTATTTAAAAGCTGAAAAATGTGAATTCCACAAATGCACCATCCAGTTCCTGGGCTACATCATCACTCCTATAGGAATACAAATGAACCAGAGGAAGGTGGATGCGGTTCGGAACTGGCCACAACCCACTACAGTAAAATATCCTGGGGGTTCGCCAAATTCTACCACCGCTTTATCGCCTACTACAGCCAGAATGCGGCATCACTCACCTCTCTTCTGATGGAAGGCCAAAACCCTTACCTGGACCCCAGAGGCACACCAGACCTTCCTCCAACTCAACTCTGCCTTCTTCACCTACGTCACCGGCTCCTTCACACCCAGATCCCAGTCTCCGCTTTGTGGTTGAGGTGGATGCGGCGACCCTGGGAGTTGGTGCCGTGTTGTCCCAATGGAAGGGTGAACCTCCAGTACTCCATCCACGTGTGTACTTCTCATGGAAATCATCCCTGGCGGAGCAGAACTACGATGTGGGGAATCTGGAGTTGCTGGCCATCAAGTGCCCTGGAAGAGTGGCAGTATTGGTTAGAGACTGCCCAACATCCATTTGAGATGATCACAAACCATTAAAACTTGCAGTACATCCGAGAAGCTAAGCGTCTTAACCCTAGGCAGTCCGGCTGGGCATTATTCTTTACACGCTTCCACTTTGTGGTCACTTACTGTCCGGGGAGTAAGAATGTCAAAGCAGACACACTTTCCCACCAAAACCTGCCTGATCTAACCCCAGAGGAACCAGAGTCCATCCTACCACCTTCAGTCTTCATGTCTTCCATCCAGTGGGCACTCGACGACCAAATACATGCTGCCACTCCTCTCCTCTGGGAGGTCCAGAAGCTGTGTCTGGCCCTTCTGGATTCTGTCCACACCTCTCCAGGAACTGGGCACCCAGGCAGCCACTGAACCCTCTTGCTCCTCCAGAACCGCTACTGGTGGGCCAACATGGCCCAAGATGTAGCCCGATATGTCAAGGGATGTTTGGTCTGCGCCATCTCCACCATGCCACAATGTCTGCCTGAGGGTAAACTGGTCCCATTACCCATCGCTCGCCTGCCCTGGTCCCACCTGGGGGTAGACTTTGCCACCGACCTCCCTCCTTCGAACGGATTCACATCCATCCTAATAGTCATTGACCGGTTCTCCAAATCCTGCGAATTAATCTCACTATGAGGATTACCTATCGCCCTGGAACAAGCCCGAAGCCCTCTTCCAACACGTAGAAATAGTTTCTGAAAGAGGCCCCCAGTTTATCTCCAGGGTCTCACAAGAGTTTTTCCACCTCCTGGGAGTATCGGTCTGTTTATCCTCTGGATACCACCCACAGACCAATGGCCAGACTGAACATAAAATCCAGGAGATCGGATGGTATTTTCGGGCCTACTGTCATGAACATCAAGACAGCTGGAACCAGTATCTACCCTAGGCAGAGTACGGCCAGAATTCCCTGCACCAGGAAACCACTGGACTCACTCCATTTCAATGTGTCCTTGGATACCAGCCGCCACTGTTTCCCTGGACCGAGGAGTGTTCAGAAGTCCCAGCGGTAGATTACTGGTTCCATGAGAGGGTATGGGACTCAGCTCATGTCCATCTGCAACGGGCAGTCCAGAGACACAACGTCAATGTAGACGCTCGTTGCTCTGCCATTCCCGTCTATCAACCCAGGGACCACGTCTGGTTGTCCACCCGGGACATTCACCTCCGGCTGTCCAATAGAAAGCGGAGTCCCCAGTACACAATATGTACTATTGTGTTTTATGTATTGTGTTAATCAGCTACATGTCGGCTGACTCGATTTTCTTCTCATACATTCCCGTAGCGTCACAGTGCATTTCCCTGTTGAAGCCGAGCGTCCATTGACTTCAATGGGGCTGCTTTGAACAATTTTTTTCAGTGCTCCGAAGCTAGACGGTCATTGGATAAATGCTGCGATTATGTCCCGCCCACGGACGCTCAGCATCTCTGGAGGTGAATGAGGAGTGGGCTGGCCCGGACTCCGGGCTTCCGCGTGATGATTGGTGGATCTGTCGATCTCCTTTTGACTGACAGCGGTCTGCACCATAAGTCGTCGGTGAAGCTGTTTCACACTCAGTCCCATGATCGCGGATTTCTCAAGTGTATTCGAAAGACAAACTGCGGCAATGCAGAACCACCACAAAATTAAATTCGTAACTAAGACAGATTGAAAATGTGCGCACACACACACACACACACACACACACTATAGCCATCTAGTGGTTAAAGTGATTTATTACAATTTTTAAACTGAATTTTCCAAAAAATGGGCAAAAATCTTACATTAAACCTTATAAAATTACCCATGGTATCCCCATGTATGAAAGTTAGAAATCTGGGTCTTTTATGAAGTGAAATTTACCTGAAATGCTTTTTTCTTTTTTTGTAAAAAAAAAGCCTATTTAAATAAATATTTATTTATTTATAGAAATTTAAAAGATTTAAACCCTCCAAAAACTGTACAAAGTTTAGTAAAAACATAAATGAACAGAGTAAAATTATATTTGTAAAAAATTTAAATATTTTTCTATTACAAAATTAAATGTTATTGTCTGGGGTCAAAAAGACCCCGAGTGTCACTACAAATGAAGACCATCAGAGGGTTATAATGTAGGCCGAAAATGAGCTTCCCCTCTTTGAAAGACCAGCAGCCGCCACTGTTACCACACCATTCAAAAACTCACTCACCACAGTCACTCATAGGCTGGTCTCAAGATTACAAGCTTCTCAAGCGGATCCCTTGCCTACCTGTCAGCCTGTCTATCCTGGAATCCTCAACTATCTATCCCTCTGGGCTTCTTCGCCCGAAAACAGGCGAAAACTTGAACGTTTTGAAATGTTTAATTTTTTTGCTTCATCGGATGGGGATGAAACTTAGTGACTTTTGTTGTATTACCTATATGAACATACAAAAAAATCAAGGAGATGATTCTGATATGTTAAAGGGTCGTAAAAAAAAAAGTCACACTTAGCTTCCTCCCGCCCGAAAACGGGCGACATAGGAAATGAATGGGAAATACGAAAAAATAGGAAAACTCAGAGAAACTTTTGGTGGTACAAGCTACAGATCAGCAACTGTGCTGAAAAAAAGTGTACAGCAATGAAGGGGTGAAACTCTAGAACATCAAGAGTGCAAATAAGATCCCCCCCCCCCACACACACACACACCCACGCACACAAACACACACACACACATACACAGATAAACTGGCGACTGCAACAGCAAATTTGTAGAATATTCCACATAAAATCAATAAATGAAAAAAAAAAACTTGCTCAAATGCACACACACACACACACACACAGAGAGAGAGAGAGAGAGAGAGAGAGAGAGAAAGAGAGAGACTGGTAAGACTGCAACAGCAGATTTTGAGAATATGCAAAAATAAATAAATAAAAAATACAAAAAGAGACTCTCGCTCAAATGCAACACACACACACACACACACACACACACACACACACACTCACTCACACTCACTCACACATACACACACACACACACACACACACACACACACATTGTGTTCCCTTTCTAACCAAATGCTATAGTTTGATTGTAATCATAATGCAAAATCTGATACTTATCTAAACATTTTTGTTAAGAAAATAAAGTAATCATCTTTTAGAATATCTAAATGTATATCTAAATTAAAAAAAACGAATAAGATAGAGAAATCATGTCTAAAACAACAAAAGGAATCAAAAAGCCTTTCTATATAGGATATATAGGAAGCTATAGACAGCCTACAGGCTGGTACAGGACATTACACAAAAGTGGCTATTTTTTAAAGCCACTAGATGAAGTTCTTCTCCTGGAACATTTTTTTTTTAGGCTGGCATTCTATTTTGATGTGAAATGCTGCATTTATTGAATTTTTTTTTTAAATAAATATAAAATAAAAAATGATATATTAATTCTAATGGAAAAAATAGCTCATAAAAATTATATAATTAATGCAAAGTATCATAAAAAAATCTAAAAATTCTAAATAATAATCAGAAAACATTATAGAACAAAAATATATTTGATTGGTTATCCTGGGAAAAAGTAAAGTACAATTTTAAGGCTTCGCCCGTTTTCGGGCGGGAGGAAGCTAAGTGTGACCCATTTACGAAGAAGCCCAGAGGGCTATTGAAGGATTAGAAGTTTCCGCACCAATAAAACCGTTTTTTTCTGCTTCCATTGATCACTTCAGTTTTGACACTCCTATGTTGAGAGCTTCTCCTCTGTTGCCTTAAACTCACCTGCTTGTTTGAATCTGCCTGTTTGCCTCCTTGACCAGTTGTGACAACTAACATAAAACATATAAAGAAATATATTCTTTTTTTGAAATGCTTATTATTGAAATTAATGAATGACTGTCATACTACTTTACATTAGAATTTGTGTTTCCTGGTGTATATGGCAAATAGTAAATACTTTTGAATAAAAAAAAAATATCATGTAACAAATATCTGCTATGGAATGTAGTACAGAATGTGGACTTATGTTTTATGGTGCCCTCTATTGGTCTTATATTTGTCCTTTTGCAAGAGCTTGACATCTAACATTCTATTGAATGGAGCTCCAATTGTGAATTTCTTTCTTTTCTTTTTTTTTATCTTACGATGATGAAAAATACAGTAAACCGTAATATTGTGAAATTTATAATATTACAATTTAAATGGCTGTTTTATATGTTGAAATGAAATTTACTCCTGTGATCAAAGCTGTATTTTCAGCATCATTCCTCCAGTCTTCAGTGTCACATGACCCTTCAAAAATCATTCTAATATTCTGATTTGCTGCTCAAAAAGCATTTCTGATTATTAATGTTCTGATTATTATCTGGGCTGCGTCATATTTTTGTGGAAAATGTCTGAGGTAAGATTGAATTGTTTTATATATATATATATATAAAACACTGAAGACAGGAGTAATGAAGCTGGAAATTCAGCTTTGATCCCAACAATAAATTACATTTAAACTAATTAGCATATTATATATTTTTTATTATACATATTCTAATGACAGCAATTGAAAATGTAAATCTTCAGATTTATAATGTTTTTGTGAAAGTTTGAGAATAGTATTTTACAGCTTTATGAAACATTTTCTTAGATGGAGCCTGGAAAGCCTGGAGAGAGACAACAAACATTCACTTTATCTTATGTCTACTGAAAACTTTTCAGCGATTTTTATCATATTTTACTGCTGTTTCCATACATGCAGTTTTTATGTCCCAGTAACCAGTAAAAGAGTAAAAGTGCAGTTCTGACTCTATGCCCATTCATTTAGAAAGGAGCCTGGTCTTGTTATTCTGAAATAGATGCCCGGAGGCGTTGCCAAGATGGCGGCCTAAAAGGACTTTGGTCACGCTCAGGAGCACACAGTGTAAACACACGCAAATCACTAAAAAGAAAAAGCCAACCGTTTACTATAAATATTTTTTGAAAACCATCTAACATACTCTTAAAATAAAACTGATTAATATGTAAATCTCTTTAAATAAAAAAAATCGATCTGTGTTTGTCTGAGAGGCTGCAAATATTAATTATTCAGTCACCTTCATTACAGTGGTATTGGTTTAGGCTAACTGCTAAAACACTTTGGTTAGAGTAGCAAAACCATGGCTATTTTTTAAAGGGGAGAATACAGCTAGATCTCAAACAGTGGATAATTTATCGTTATATATCATCACATTGCCCAGAACTGCTCAGTGTACAGAATTAAACCATCATAGATGTAAAAGAACTCACTAGAAGCTGCTTTGAAACGATGTGTATTGTGGATGTTCTATAAATACCTTGACTTGAATGAACCAAGCTGAATATTCTTACTATTGGAAATGTCAAACAACGGTGCAATTTTTGAATTTTGATTATCATGTATTATTTAATGAATAAAAAGTTCAAACGAACAGCATTTATTCAAAATATAAATATTTTCTAACAATATATATATATATATATATATATATATATATATAAAAAAATATATATATATATATATATCTTTGCAATCACTTCTTAATTTAACGCATCCTTGCACAATAAAAGTTTTAATTTCTTACAAAAAAAAAAGAAAATAAAAATGTACTGACCCCAAACCTTTAAACTGTAGTGTATATTGTCAGAAAATATTTATTTTATAAATAGACTTCTTTTTAACTTTTTATTCAACAAAGAATCCTGAAAAAAGGTATCACAGGTTCTAAAAAATAAATAAATAAAATAAAATATCAAGCAGCACAACATTTTCCAGCACTAAGTATTAATCAGCATATTAGAATGAATACTGAAGGATCGTGTGAAACTGTCATGAAGTAATGATGTACTGGAGTAATTATGCTGAAAATTCAGCTTTGCATCACAAGAATGAATTTGATTTTAATGTATATTAAAATAGAAAAATGTTATTTATTGATTTACATCATATAATTTCACTATATATATATATATATATGTGTGTGTGTGTGTATATAAAATTCTCGTGTTTTGATCAAATAAATGCAGTCTTGATGAGCGTAGGAAACAAACATTCAAAATCGTCCCGATTCCAAACTTTTGACCAGTAGTGCATATGTATTATTGTCATGGTGCAGTAACACAAAACATTCCCTCACCCACTTGACTTGAAATTGGTGCACTGTCAATAAATAAATAAAGAATTGTACCATCAGGGGTACAACAGCTCGTCACGGGGGCAGTACCCTTAGATGGACACCTTTGTACATTTTTTACCCTAAATGGATGATTGTTAGTATAACCAAGAGTATTAATATACACACTGTTGGCATGATTTCGTGAAGTCAGGGCACAACATATTGAATGGTTCATCCTTTTTTTTTTCTTAAACTGCTTATACTGTTTTAATGGGCATTACCACTTTCAGACATGCAAGTAAATAGTCATTGTGGTGATTGGTGAACGTGATTGCATGTGTGTTTTAACAAACACAACTCAAACTTCATTATGCCACGTACACACACACACACACATATTTATAAACAAAATAGAAGTACATTTCAGTTATTGTAACATGATCAATGTAATATAAACAATTAATTTCAAAACAAAAATGTTTTTTTTTGCTTGTTTGAGGATATTTTATTCACACAGCACATACTACAGGAGTAGATAGATTCTCAGAACAGCGCAGTGTACTACTGACAGTTGATAAGGAGAGAAAAAACTATCAGTCATGTTTAGAAAAATAGTGTTGTTAAAAAAGTATAAATTAGACCTACTGCTGAACAACTTAATATTGCGCATCCATAAATAGTTGGGATTAAAACAGTGTTTTATACTTTCAGAGACTAGTATTTGTCAACAGAAACTTTGACTGCTGCTCAGAAGCATGTTGCATTTGACCAGTTCTCATGTTTCCTCAAAATAAATTTACACATTCGTCCAAAAAAAAAAAAAAAAAAAAAAACCTTCATGAAATCTTACATATTCATAGACTGAGTTTATCAAAATAGTTGAAATGCTTGAATAGAAAACAGAGGTAAGATGTGTTTGGAGACTCTTTGCAAAGACATTTCTGCCCTCTTGTGGTTACAGAGAAAGACGACAATATTCAGCAGCAGCTGTTTCTATTTCTGGGCCAGGTTTATCAAAGTCATTTTTACATATGGACATTTCTGCACAAGCTAGCCAGTATAATACTCTGTATTTTGGGGTATGAGAGGTACCAAGTCCGATCAACATGCGTCCCTGCTGTTTTTCTCTATAGCAGATCGTTTTTGTATGAACTAAGCTATTAAGCAATTCAGGTTCTATGGCGCGTACACAGTGTAACTAAATACGGTTGTTACTCCTGAGGGCTTATTTTGCATTCAGACAGATCGGAACTCTTACCTCCTACACGGAAAAAATAAAATAAAAAATAAAATAAAATAAATAAATGCTAGAACGGCGTTTAAAGTTGGACATGAGTAATGTTATGCTGGGTAGACAGCAAAAGATTTTTTACATCTTATACGATTTTCAAAATGTGATAGACCACAAACATGAGGATAAAAAAAAAATCTAGATTTAACCATTGTGATGTGCCATGATGTCACAAAGACAGCACGTCACACACAAACAGATTTTCAAACAGAAGGCTTGTTTGAGATGAGCAAAATCTGCGCAGACCGACCACCGGTGATCAGCGCGAGATGCATGCCGGTTAGAAAAGTGTCCGAGTTACGTCCGCTTTGCTCTGAAGTCATGCTGACGTGTTCCAAAAAACTCTCGCGACGGCGAAGCGGCTGTGTCGGATTGAGCAGTCGAGCACAGTTGCTCTCCACCGACTGCGCTGATCAAAAGCATGATGGGAAACGACTGACTGACGACACAGCTTCATGCTCATTGGCTGAGAATGTCAACTGATACATTTTCTCTTTATTCTAAGAATTAGATTACCCAATTATTTATTTATATTTAGATGCGAACTAAACAAAAACAAAACACGCCTAGTGAAGTTAAGAATTAGAACACGCATTTATTTTATTTTTCTTGTAATCAGAATCCTTCCTTGTTGTAACTTTCACTTTATTCTATTGTATGTTTGTGTGTATAAATAAATCAATCCATTAAAAATATACATGCACACATACATATCTAAATGGACTGTTTAGCCATTATGCCTCTTATTATGCTATCTTTGTGCCTCTTATTATGCTATCATTATGCAATCTTTGTGTGGTTTCATCTGAGAAGTGTCAGGGACTTTCTTAAAACAAGGGAAGAAATTCTGAAGAATGTTTACTACAAAACAGCTTTGACTTGCATAGTTTGAAAAAAATATTATGGACGTGATCTGCACATGATGACAAAACAGTGGTATTTCGATTACATCCACTTCGTCTGCGATAAAAAAAACGCGACGATCTCCATTGCTGACGTTTGCAGCCGACAAAACAGCGAGATTCAGGAAGTGTCCGACTTTAAAGGTCTTTTTTGACCAGTGTTGCCAGACGTACGATAATTATCGTATTTGTACGATAATTTTTACCTCTGTACGACGTACGATCAATAATGAAAAAAATCCCGTAATGTACGATAATTTAAGAATTTGATGAAAATGTAAATGATGGTAGTAGCAGTCATAGGGCTTCTTTACTCATACACGAAATCGGCTATTTACAGACACTCTAAATGCGTTCGTGTGCACTTCAGAGTGTGTTAAGAATGCAGGAGAGTCCCCTGCTTTAAAGCCAACGAGCATGACAGCAAGAACCCCTTCAACATCTGGCAACACGCAGGATTCCGATGACAGCGGCTCAGATGTGGAGTTAACTGCACCACGCAGCAACAGCTAAATTCCGCCTACAATGGACACGACAATGCAAGAGTAAAAAATAATTTTAATATGTTTTAATATTCACCGCAACGCAGACAGTCACTGAAAATAATGGGATAGTATTTTGTCGCACTGCTTCCGTCCAACCATATGCCTACTATTGTGGTAATTTGCAGGTCGTGTAAATGTAGTTGGTTTTGAATAGATAGATAAGTGTTTTGACTCGTGTACGATAATATTCTTCCAAATACGGTAATTTTGAACTTCTGGTACGATACTTGGACATTTCCAATCTGGCAACACTGTTTTTGACCCCTCCCCTTACTGCAGCCACCTACTCTTGCCTACATTTAGGCGAGGCAAGGTGCATCTCAAACAAGCCTAGAGTCTCGACTGTGAACACAGGGAATCTCGCAAAATCTCGTGAGACTTCAGAATAATAATTGTGTGTGTTTGTCCTCGGGGTTCCCCCCACACATAAGGATTTCTGATCGTAAATATTAAACATGTTGAATATTTACGATTCGCGATCTGGGAGGCTCCGACATTTTTCCACATACATATATATATATATATATATATATACATATATATATACACATATATATATATATATATATATATATATATATATATATCTCCCAAGCATTTAGTGTTGAGTACTTTTGTTGTTGTTTAGAATTGGCGTGTGAAGATGCTTACATTGAGTTATGGCGCCGTCATGGCCTACATTTGACAGTGACGTGTGATTGACCTAAGGGCTTTGAGGTTGGAAGCGGTACATTTCAGTTTCCCGCCTTCGACTTCGTCGGGAACGAGGCATTACAAATGCTCAGGTAGTGACAACAGCATTTACATGAAATTAAAATAGCTCACATTAGGGCTGTGCAAAAATTTTATTCGATCTCCATGCACATCTCCTCAGTAAAGGCTCTCCTGTGACTAGTAGTATATCTCCAGCACGTGCGTTCAGATCAGGATTGCCAGGTTTTCAAAACAAAACCTTCCCAATTGCTTCTCAAAACTAGTCCAATCGCGTTTTTTTCTGGGCGATAAAAATACACGTTTTTGGCAGGGTTGCCTTTGTAAAATTTGCAGTTTAGGGGCTAAATATCATGTTATTGGGATTGGGGTCACTCACTTCGACCCGCGGACATGAAAAACAACCGCAGACTTGGCAACACTGACAATCTACACAAAATCGATTTCAAAATCGAAGGCGATTCTTTGTTGATTTTGAAAGCGATTTTGTGTAGCTTGTCCCTGAACTACAGCTCTGTGTAGTAACTGCCGCTCCACCTGAACCAGTGTTGCCAAGTTTTTCCATCCCAATAACATGATATTTAGCCCCTAAAATTTCACCAAGGCAACGCTGCCAAAAAACGTGTATTTTAACCCCGGGAAGCAATTTTTATCGGGGAACCTCCTGGAAACGCGATTGGGCTAGTTTTAGACTAGTTTTGAGAAGAAACTGGGCAGGATTTGTTGTGAAAACCTGGCAACCCTGATCTGAACGCACGTGCTGGAGATACACTACTAATTACAGGAGCGCCTTTACTGAGGAGATGCGCATGAAAATCACATTAGATTTTTTGCACAGCCCTAGCTCACACAGAAGAAAGCAGAGGAAAAGAGGTAGGCCTATGCGTCTTGACTCATTCTTACATTTTGACCAGTCTTTCACTATGGCAAAACAAACATAATACAACCCTAAAAACTAGTCTCCGGTTTAGGTAAAATTGCACAATAACACAATGCGTCTCTGGTCGCTAATCTTTGGTCAAACATGGCGGACACCAAATAGGTTAAACTGTTGTCAAACATTTCTTGTTCACAGCCATGAAATGCCAAATTGGGTTTTTTAGCAGTGCTTATCATAGCAATCCAAAATTCTGTGGTGTGTACGTCAGTGTTTGGGATTAACATCCGTATTTACTAGCATGTGTGATTCTCAAACTGTCTTGTACCTACAACAACAGAGGAGTGCCTATAATGTCTATACAGTTATTCAAAATCAGTCCCTTTCTACATACAGCAAATATTGCCTGTAACCATAGGAACAGATAATGATAGTCAATAGACTATAAAAGGATTTCAGATTTTTTTTAGGGACTGTTCATATATGTGGTCAAGACAAGAACTCTCTCCGGTTCCATCCACATCCCCTTTCTCATTGGCCCATTTCCTAAATAATTAAGAGTTTTGTCTCTCTCTCTCTCACTACACAATACCACCATTTTACATAACCTGAGAGAGGTTGAGAGCCCTAAGCGCACACCTCATGCTAACCCATTTCAGTGATGTGATAGACTACTTCACTGCCATTTCAGTCCTACAGCATGTATAACTCAACCCTCAAAATTTGGTTGTGACTCCTGAAAATCTGTCAATCACTATTGTTACAGAATGTGGCTTTCACTTTTTTATAACAGATCTGTGCTTGAACAAAACCTTATTTAGCACTCAATAGGACTGACAACGGTTTTCTGCTGTTGTTTGAATGTTTACTATTTGTTTGTAGATCTCTGCCACTTTATTAAAGATAAAAAATAAAAAATAAAACATTCTTATATTGTCTGCATGCATATATCTGTATAATCACACAAAGATGTTCCAGGCATTACAAGACAAACTATATAATACTAAATCACATCTCTCCTTGGAAAAACTACTGCAAAATACTTTTGAAGATCATTTCTTTTTATCATGGAAGTGAAAATTGTTCCTTCTGTTCGTTTACTAGAACAATTTGAAAAGATCAGTTGTTTAAAGGCAGTGGACATTTATGAGGGCGAAACCGTTATGAGGAAGCATGAGTATTATGAGAGAACTCTACAAATCTGTTCAGAAATGGCAATTATTCACAATGACAAACTACTTTTAAAAGATACTTTGGTCCTAATCTAGGCAATGTTTTCTCTAGTTAATGTTATCTCTAATCTAATAACCTGCTGCAGATAAATGATGAAAATAATGGTAAGAGGAATCCAGTGCATAAATAATGAAATATTTGTTTAGCTTTATCCTCTTAAAAATGCATTCAAACAATAATGCAATTAGCTGCATCTGTTCAAGGAGGTTTGTACTGAGACAGTGAGAGACAGACAGTTTCTGCATTTCGAAGCCCTATTTTCACTTTTTCAGAAACAAGAACTGAAAAAATAAAAATAAAAAAAGAAATAAGAAAAAGAAATCTGATCTACTGGACCAGAACCACACAACATCAGATCATTCCTACTTCCATGACCCAATATTATTGGGGAACCAATCTTGGGGGTTTAAGTGGCTGTTTCAGGTATTGCAGATTGTATTGTAGAAAGAAATTATCCCAGTGAGCTGTAATGAAAAAAAAAGAAAAAAAAAGGCTGCTACAAAGGTGCAAGGCATCTAAGTCAGCTTGACAGTATAACTTCTGCTACGGAACATTTATTGCAACGTTATTGTGAGAACTGACAAAATGAAATAAAATAAATAATTGTAAAACCGTTTATCTATATGACCCTAGTATACATTTGAGTTCTGCTGGCCTTACACTCCTGAGACTTAACACACTCGTCCGGTTAACTGAGATTACTGAATCAGGGCCTGCCTACAACAAGACTTACACCTCTACAAGCTTGATCTGCCCTCTGATAAACCGCTAAAGAGAGGTATCGTTCAGATGTCACAGCAAAGAGTGTTTGTGGTTTTTCTAAAGGCGTAATTGCAAAGAAATGGCTTTTTCTAAGTACCCCGTTTTTTCCTTCGCTAGATGGAAAGTATGTTGTGTATGATTTCAATAATCCATCGACTGGATTTCAGATGGATTCCACAAAAAGAAAAGACAGATGGATGAACCACATACTGATAAAAACACCATCACAATTTTAAGTAGCAGTTCAACTGAAACATCGAACACACAAGTTCACGTCCGTGTCCTCGGGCAGACTGTATCTTCATTGAGTTTTTTTTTGTTGCAACTGCCTATGCCAAGCTACTGTATAGTCTGAAGGGGTGTTTGTGAATTGTGAAGTTGTCAATATACCTTTCCTTTAGTAAATCTCTATCATGTGCCTCACTGACACTTACTGTAAATCAGATTTTTGGAAGGGGTAATGTGAAGTGACCGGTACATCTGATTCAAAAAGTCTCCATTTCAAACAGTCTATGGTGCCATTAGCTTAAAAAGCCCTGAGCCGTCTCAAGCAAAATTACTCTTGAGGAAGACCAGCTTGTTCATCTCCTCCACAGTGACCTGCTGCTTTTTCTTCATGGCTAAGGTCTGCTCGCAGATGCTCATGCACTCTCCATGCACAGCTACAGCCGGTACAGCCAGCAACCACAGCGCTAACCTCGACAGCTTGGGGTATCTGTCCATGACTGAGCTCCAGTACTGCAACAGGTCACCTGTGCCATTGAAAAGTGGTTCGCCGAGATACTGGAACAACTCTTTTCGTACCTGTGGCTCTTCAGGATCACACGATGACCTCTCCAATCCACAGTCCAGACGGCCACGCTTGGGTGCTGCCAGTCCTTCACTATCCCGCTCATCCACAGACGTACCCCCAGAACCACCGCTTCCGGCTTCCCTCATATTAGCAGCCATGTCACACACCCTTGAGATAATGTCCTCATGTTGGTACGCAGGGACTGGCCGCAGCTTCAGCTGTGGATCCAGGATCATTGCAACTTGATGGACACGTTCCACTTTGAAGTTCTCCTTCAGGGCTTCCAGGAAGTAGTGGCAAAGCTTACTGCCAGCACCTGTTTCACCGGCTTTGGAGGTGAAAAGTTTTTCGAGACGGAGGTAGACGGGAAGGACGTGTTGAAGCGTGGGGCAGCGTTCCACACTCAGCTCCTGTGCTGCCTGTCTTAGCGGTGCAAGCAAACATGCAAGCGTGCCAAGCAGGTGCTTGTTCAGGCCTTGCAAGAGCGGCACAGTGCTCTTCGAACGGCCGTATGCTTCACAGGTGGCCTCAAAGTTCTCGTGAACCTTGAGCAAGGCCTCTGCAACTGCATCCCAGCAGGGTGGTGCGGCAGGCTCTTCCCCAGCTTTCCCTTCATGACTGAAGCTAGTCGTCGCAACAATGTCGCGACAGGTAGCCAGAAGCTCTCCTAGTTCATGGAGCCCTCGTGCTTGCAAGCTGCGGCGACCGAGAACAGCCTGAACCGTGGCTGTTAGAGAGCAACCTGCGCAACGAAGGCCAATTCCGGTTCGACCGCAAAAGGCTAACGAAGACAAGCGTGGCTCTGTTACGTACACTGTTCGGATTTCTGACATGACAAACTCTGACAGAACATTCTGGACCCAGTGGTGTATCTGCTCAGGACTCTCCCTTAAAGAGGCCTCCTTGAGTCCCAGCACATAGCGTCGGAGTCGCACACCCTCTACTTGATATGCTGTAAGCAAATAGCAGGAGTCTGGTCCTATAGTCTGGGAATGGCAGGTCACTGCAATACCCAAGGAAGAGTTGGACCCCAGGGCGCAGGTAACTTTCACTTTGACCTGATTGTACATACGGGGCAGCTGTTTTAATGCCAGCGAGCTCATATCTCCGAGGGCTTCACGAATGGAGTAGGCCCCATTACGTGAACCTGTGTCCACTAGGGTTTGCGCAAGCTTCAGGAAGTCTTTGCTGCTGAGGAAGCCAAGAAGGCTGAGGTCTACGCACATTACTCTCAGTAAACGTTCAGCCACTTGTTGTCTCTCCTTTTCTGGGAGTAATCTGCTCTCTGTAAAAGCAGAAGGAGACAAATACATTATGCTAAGTTACTTTACAAGTTAACTGACTCAACAAATGCAAGCCATCATATCATCAAGACCAAAAATAGAGTTAAAAACTGCTGAGACACATACATGTATGACACTTTTGCCTTTTATGAATTTGTAAATAAAACTTAAGTGCATGCTGTGGATTAATCTGAGCCATCCCTGATTCCCAAATAAATTTTGAAAGTCAGCAAAAACAACTGCATTAATTTATTTTGTAACAAATGTTAAGTTTGAAAATTTAGCAACCAAAAAGTTACTAACAACAGTAGTCAAAAAAACATAGTAACTGGTTAGCTTTAATTTACTGGCCCAAGCAAATAATACACTTAATTGAGTGTTGTGATTCAAGTGTGAATGGATTCTGGTAATGCTGGAAAGAAAGAAAGAACTCACGAAAAGATGGTACATGGTTCCTCTGTTGTGCCGGCTGAGGAGGTTTCCACATCTGCTCCTGTGTGGCCACAGGCGCTTGGCAAGGCTTTGGAGACTCATCTTTAACATGGTTCTCATTATCAGCTAAAATTTGATTAAAACAGATGGAAGAAAGGAAACACATGATGTACTCATTCTTGGAAAAAGCATAGGTATTCAATAAAAAACTATAAAGAAAAACACACTGAGGGGTGAAAACAACTTACAAACGGGAATGATCAACTGATCAAGTTTCACACAAATAAACATTTTCAGATTTTCTGAGATGATTTTGACAGAAAATCTGTGGAATTTACCTGAGTATTGTAAAATAACCCAAGAGGGTTACCAATGACCAATAATTTTGCATGGCTTTTCCATTGTTTTGTTATTTTTTTGAAGGGGTGGGGGGGTTGGGTTCATTTGAAAGAAACTGAACTTGCAAATGTCAAGCCTGTTAAATGTTTCAATGGTGAGCCACAATTTTGTTTTCTTTTGACTGCAGAAATTTCCAAGACTTTTGTTTGGCTTGAACGTTTTGGAGCTCATTGACTTTTAGAGCTCATTGATAATATCGAGCCAAAACATTTTTTTTAATGTATACGTCCGTGTTCCGCTGATGAAAAAAAATCATATGATTTTGATGTAAATGATTAACTCTTTTTTTAATTCCTTTTTTTGATGACAATGAGAACACTGTTAAACAAACAGGTATGCTGGGAGTGTGAACTTGACCAAATGAATGACAGGCAATTGTGCAGGCGTGTCCATGCATGCCTATGAACAAGTGATGAGTAAAGATGTTAAATTTACTGATCATACAGAGCAAAAAGCACACGCATAATATGCAGTGCTCACAATGCATTCTGTAAAATTGTGCCCTTTGCATAAAACTGTTACCCAAGTGGTGATGCAAAGAAATAATGTAAACAAAACAGAGTCTAAATTTGGATGAGCTCACAGCTGAAAATGTTTTCATTTTCTGGGCTCACTCACCAGCATGGGACTGCATGTGCTCCAGGAGGTTGTTGTAGAACTGGAACTGAATTCCACAGGCTCCACACGAGTAGGTTTCTGGAACACAACGTCCAGTTTCTCTCAGAACACAGCAACGTTCTCATAACAGAGCGAAACCGGCTAGCTTCACACCAGAGCACTACATATAGCTAACAAATTTAGGTCAGTGTCAGGCATTCAGGCTAAAGGTTTTTTACTTAAAGGTTTTAACAAACCGGCAAGCCATGCAAATGGCACAAAATGGGAATGAATGAAGTCAGTCATGATTTACAAAAATAAATAATATGGACTATATGAAACACGAGAAGACTGATATCAAGCAAAAATGAAAAGGTAAAATGGATTTCCAAAATACATACTCTGAGGGCTGGGACGGGAAGAATAAGTTCGGCTGTTTGGAGTATCTGGAAGATAAATAATTATCCATGAGTTTTAACCATGAGTACACTTCCATGCAAATCACAACACTTTATAGTTAAGGTTTCAAAATTAATACAAAAGGCCATAAACTATTAGAGCACTTAAAACCTACTGTTTCACATTAGAAATGCACATTTCTAAGGCCTCTAAATTATCACCATAATCAAAACTTTACTGTTATACTTTTATAGTATTTTAGTTTTAGTGAAGTAAAAGGCCTTTTATTAAAGTTGTGAAAATGTCCAGCTTTCAATTGTGGTGCGTGGTTTTTTTTATTTTATTTTTATTTACATTTTTGGTGATTTCATTGAAATAAATGCAAGAATAACCTTTATATTGTTAGTAATTTTAAGATGAATACTTACTGGACTGAAGCACATTAGGTTTACTTAATCTTACAAATAGTTTTTTAGTAGAATCATGTTAAAATCGGAGTATTAAATATGATTATCAGGGTTTTGAGGAATGCTTATTTGTTAATGTCTCAATCATTACTGTATTGCACTGCATCTTATTTGGAAACACACAGTGACAAGTGATATTTATACAAACCCGATTCCAAAAAAAGTTGGGAAACTGTACAAATTGTGAGTAAAGGAATGGAATAATTTACAAATCTCATAAACTTATATTTTATTCACAATAGAATATAGATAACATATCAAATGTTAAAAGTGAGACATTTTGAAATGTCATGCCAAATATTGGCTCATTTTGGATTTCATGAGAGCTACACATTCCAAAAAAGTTGGGACAGGTAGCAATAAGAGGCCGGAAAAGTTAAATGTACATATAAGGAACAGCTGGAGGACCAATTTGCAACTTATTAGGTCAATTGGCAACATGATTGGGTATAAAAAAGAGCTTCTCAGAGTGGCAGTGTCTCTCAGAAGTCAAGATGGGCAGAGGATCACCAATTCCCCCAATGCTGTGGTGAAAAATAGTGGAGCAATATCAGAAAGGAGTTTCACAGAGAAAAATTGCAAAGAGTTTGAAGTTATTATCATATACAGTGCATAACATCATCCAAAGATTCAGAGAATCTGGAACAATCTCTGTGCGAAATCACAACATGGGCTCAGGAATACTTCCAGAAAACATTGTCGATGAACACAATCCACCGAGCCATTCGCCATTGCCGGCTAAAACTCTATAGGTCAAAAAAGAAGTCATATCTAAACATGATCCAGAAGCGCAGGCGTTTTCTCTGGGCCATTTAAAATGGACTGTGGCAAAGTGGAAAACTTTTGTGGTCAGATGAATCTAAATTTGAAATTATTTTTGGAAAACTGGCTGCATAGAGGAAGGATCCGGGTACTGAAATGACCAGCCTGCAGTCCAGATCTTTCACCCATAGAAAACATTTGGCGCATCATAAAGAGGAAGATGCGACAAATAAGACCTAAGACAGTTGAGCAACTAGGAGCCTGTATTAGACAAGAATGGGACAACATTCCTATTCCTAAACTTGAGCAACTTGTCTCCTCAGTCCCCAGACGTTTGCAGACTGTTATAAAAAGAAGAGGGGATGCCACACAGTGGTAAACATGGCCTTGTCCCAACTTTTTTGAGATGTGTTGATGCCATGAAATTTAAACTTATTTTTCCCTTAAAATGATACATTTTCTCAGTTTAAACATTTGATATGTCATGTTGTATTCTGAAAAAAATATTGAAATTTGAAGCTTCCACATCATTGCATTCTGTTTTTATTCACAATTTGTACAGTGTCCCAACTTTTTTGGAATCGTGTTTGTTTACATTTTATGTAAGCAGTCTGATGCAAGTTAAGTTAAGCAAACAGTGTAACTCAATTCACAAGCAAAGAGGTTACCCATTCATAAAAGGGGTCATTATAGATATAGAAAGCATTGAAATCTACCAAAAAAAAAAAAACAGCCTGTTGAATTTCAGTTGGAAACACTAAATTATGACAGCAGTTGACCTTGACTAACATTACATAAAAAGAAAGTGTTGAATACATGCTCTTTAAGAGACAATGTAAAAACGAAGTAAACTCAAGAGTGAAGACACAGTTTAGTCCGAGCACAGCGCATTACTAAACAAAACCATTTTTCCAGTAAAAGCATCTATACATCCTTAAATATGATAAGAAGCAAAAGATACGCTTAATTTGAAGGGAAAACAAGTTTATTTTTCCCGTCATGTTTGGAGGTCTGTCTGCAGAGAGATGCTGCAGAGCTTCGATTGTGACAGTAAAATATCACTGCGAGCAAAGGGCAAACACTTTACGAGATTCAAATATCAAAGGTGAAAGATTTCCAAGATTTCCGTTTCTCTTACCACTTGAGTTCTGGGAATTGTTGATGTCAGCACGACTCGGCTGGCCTGCCTGGCTAGACATTTTCCCTTCCATTTTAAGACTGTAATTTCCTTCTGCAAATGCAAAAAAATCAAAGCAGCTTAAATAATACATATCAGTCAAAGATAAGAAATATTAAAATGCTCATTTCCTCCTTCTTAGTGCATCACCCAAAATAAAACAGGCACTTTCCATGAATAGGGAAGAAATGTGATTTTAAAACTATTTCTCTTTGATTTATAGAAATTTTAAGATGATCAATAATTTATTTATTTATTTTTGCCAAGCAACATATATTATAAAGAAATGTTATTTGTGGAAGGCTCCTAAGAATGTGAATATTTTTCCTGTCTGCTGCCTTTCACATTTCAGGATAGCTTTGGTGATTGTGTGTTCATGGTGCTATCAGCCACTGGGACTTGTCAGATCATCATTTTTCTACACATCTTGAGTGATTAAGTCACGCAGTTACTCCACAAATGACCAGTCCAGAACAGAGTGCCAATAAACAAAGATGTCAGCGTACCAGACAAGCAAAGGCCATTGAGATGAATGGGAATGCTAATGGAGAGCTTTCTCCAGGGACAGGATGTAGAAACCTTTTCACATATTCCATTCTAAAAGTGTGCATGAGTTCAAAATTCCCTTAAAAATTTCAGTCTGCAAAAGATATTTAAGCTTTATTTTTTAACATGGTCTCTTTGCTCAAAAAGAATCATATTTGGAGCTTACAATGACTAGCTTTACAATGCTTAAAATAATTGTATGCAAGCCCAATTGTGTACTTCATTCAGGGAAAGTGCCAGCCAACCAAATACGACAATAGTGGTATTCTTATATTGCTACATTTCTTGACTATGCCAGTAGTAGAGATTCAATCATAAAAAAATAAATAAAAAAAACATGCTTTATTGCAATCAACCATCTCACATCTCCCTGCAAAACCACGACTCTCTAAAAATTCTACAGCTCATTTAGAATAATCAGTCACTTTGAAACAAATTGAAATTTAATTCTGGTAGCATCTCTACAGTCTCTCTGACCCACTTCTATATTTTCACCATACTTTAAATAGCTTTCAATGTCAACCTCGACTGCATATCCTCAATGCAGGACTAAGAGATAAACGAGAGGAGAGACGAAGGACAAAGATAATAAGAGGGACACCTCAGCAGAGCACAATAACAATCTGAGATCCTGGCCAAGTTACATTAGATTTGTGAACAAGCTTCCACCATTTCCATATTTAATGATTAGAGCTTCCTTTATGGTGAGTGTCTAATCTATAACTTCTACACACCTCTATTCATCTATTGGCAGAGAACTGCAATAAACAACACAAAACACTGGTAAAGATGGGAGAACTTACTCATTGGAGCGTGAAGAGCCACATGTTCCTGATAGGGGTTGAAGTATTTGTACTGTTTTCCACAGTACTCGCACGTATAGCTTCCCGTTTCTACAGAACACAAAATACACTAATTAGTCAACATGATTTTTTTAGCCAACCGCACATTACTGCTGATAAAAGTTATAATTCTGAGATTCATTTTTCCACTTGAAGCATGAAGACTTATATCAGATTTACCTTTTTAAAAAAAAAAAAAAAAAAAAAGCAGTTTACCAAAAAATGACATCAGGATTCATTCTCATGTTTGTCCATACAATTAAAAACTAGATCCCAATAGAAGAGAAAATAAAATAACATTTTTATAGAAATGTATGCAGGTTTGCAGTGACATGAATAAAAAGACAGAATTATTTTTCAGTGAACGATTTAAGGCAGTGATTCTCAACCAAGGGGTCATGATTTAAAGAATATATATATATATATAGTGTTATTATTCTTCTTTTATTCTTTGAAGAACCAAGGGTTCCCATTTTCTTAGAAAACATGGATATATGAAGTAACAATTTTAAAAGTGTGCTTTTTAGACCTGGAAAACTTGTGAAAATTAAAACTAAAATTAAAATTAAAAGTTGTTAAAATAAAAATAATAATAATAAAAACACTTGATGGGCATTATTAAAATGATTTTTTTTTTTTTTTTTTTTTTGCAGTTATACTCTATTATAATAATATTTTACAGTGTTCCTAATTCCGCAGAACTGGGAACAGGTAAAACAGGTAGAAATTAATATACATTTAAAAATTATCCTTAAAGATAGATAGATAGATAGATAGATAGATAGATAGATAGATAGATAGATAGATAGATAGATAGATAGATAGACAGAGAGACAGACAGAGAGACAGACAGACAGATAACTGCAGCATCTTTATCACTCAAAGCAGCAAATAAATGTTATTGCATTTAAGCTCCGCCCTTACAGGTGTGCATCTTACATGCATATAAGTGGGTAGCAGTGTCATTTTGATCAGCGCTGACGTTCATCAGAGACAGAAGAAAACTGAGAGCAGGGAGAGCTGTGAAGAATTCTCTCATTTGCAGCCACACAACAAGAGTTACATTGCGAACACAGAGACAGATATTCCGATCATAATGTTGCAGAAGCCCGGTTATAAGCACATGGGCACCTAAGGAATATCTGACAATTCATTTGCATGATTCTTTTCTTCCGAAGTAGGGCCAGGCAATACGGCAAAAAAATATTATTCTCATATCAAAAACGATATTGGTATTAATCACGATATTCATTTGCTATTAATGGGGAAGGAAATGTTTTTCCACATGTTTGTTTCATCTTGAGAATGAATGTAAACATAACTTGTTTGTTCAGAATTAAACTCCACAGAGTAAGTTAACTTAATTTGGGGATTTGTGAAATCGGTTTCATTTCCCCCTAAATTCTGTTTTCCATTTAATTTTTTCTGGATTCTGCGTTTTATGACTTAATATGAATTAATCATCAAAAATGTGTGTCTTGTCTAATGAAATTAATTAAAACAACTTGAAAATTTAATGAAAATATAACAACCAATTAACCACAAAACATTGCATTTCAGATGCTGCACAACCAAACTGTAGAATTTAAAACATGGATGAAAACCGACATGGATCTCGGTTGTACGAAATTCCTAATTTAATTATTATTACCTTGTGCAATACATTTTAGTATACAATAGTAATACATTTCTATCACACTTTCTTCAAATTAAACCAGACTTTTATTTTGACGGTTTGTTGTGAGTGAGTTTGACAATAGTTTTTCTCAAGTGAAATGCTGGTGAAGTGAGTCTCAGAGCAGCTCTGGAGATGAAGTTGATGTCCTCATATATTGAGACGGCAGATGCTGAAAATACCGTTAGCATCCTGCGTGTTTGCATTTGCGTAGTAGACGAAAGCAAAGTCCCTGTGAAGGAAAGTCTGTTCACTCGGGGGCCTTTTTTGCAACGGTTTCGAGCAGCTATTTCAGGCATCCAAGACCAAGTCCTATCTACTTGAATGGGAAAAACAGATATCTCAAAAACTGCTTGCCAAGCTCAGATTTAAAATGCATACTACAAATCAGAAACAAAAACTGACATCATAAATGTTACTTCTTACATTCAAGTAGAGTTGAAAACAACAACCAACGTGCTTAGTGCACATCTCAGCACACTGACTGATTCTGTGGCTTTCAGACTAATCGATATTGAGAGATTATCATTGTATACACATAAATGTTCTCCCAGTCTTCATATATCGTTTAACTCCTGGTCGGAGGTCCCATAACGTCAGCTTCTGACACAACATCAAAGTGACCGATATGAAAGAAAACCATTTTAAGAACTCTTACTTGGTCCCATTTTCTGGTAGGATTCAGTCTCCTCTTTAAGGTCTTCTACTGGTATCACATGGTCAAACGGATCTGGACAACACAACAAGAAGTAAGCCGTTTCATCTTAAAGCACAGTTGGAGTCTCAATCGTTTAATCAAGACAGCATAAAATCACTGGTTCTCCCAGTGTGGCTCTTAATAATGATTATATGTCATTAGAGATAGCAATGTTATGCATTAATATTTTGTCATTACAAATAGTGGAACAGTATTAACAAAGAATGAGACGAGGCTTTTATGAGGAGGATTTGAGGGTGTAATGAATCGATAGCTCCTCAAACACCATCTTAGAAAATTCACCTTTCAGGAAAATGTCACCAGTGTTAATGCCGCTGGAGTTACAACCCATGCATCATTTGTGATATAAAATAAATCAAAGAAGAAACATCAAGCTGTACTTTGTGATTACTAATAAATGTTGTTTATATATATTTACCATCAGCTTTTATGGGGAAAATGTTTTGTAGGATCAAGATCAATCAGGAGAAAGTATTGAGAGTGTTTTGTTTTTTTGGTTGGGTTATTGTTCATTAGGAACGTTTTTGGTCAAAGTACTATTGACAATGTAAAAAACAGATTGCTTGAGATTTTTTTTCTCCCCACAAATATTATACAAAACAGGACCTGAAACTTTTTCTTTTTCTTCGATAAATGATCAGTGCTTTAGAAAATGTTGGCTATTAATTAGAGATGTAACAATTCAATTCAAGTTTATTTGTATAGCGGTTTTTACAACACAAATCATTACAAAGCAACTTTACAGAAAATTACAATTCACTCAACTCACGATTCGATTCACAATTTAGATTTCACGGTTCAATTCGATTCACGTTTTTTCAGACAGATTATAAATTAAGTGTCCTTTTATTATTGCTGCACGTTTCTTTGTGAAATTGAAATATAGCTATAATAATATACTAATATAGCACTTCCATATTATTGCGCTTTTGTTTCTTCTATTGTCCTCTTTTTTTCAAGTCGTTTTGGATAAAAGCATCTGCTAAATAACAAAATTTAAATATAATGTAAATAACAAAACTAAATTGAAATTTAAAACAAGCCCCTAATCAAATAACACAAATAAAATACATATTTTCATATAAATAAACTAAGGCTTTGTCTGTGCTCTTTCCATTTAAAATTAGAGGCAACCACTGGATTTTAATCATGATCCAAACAACGATGCTGCATACATGCAACATGAGTTTTTAATCTAAATTAGACTGTATCATTTTGAGATTTGAAAGAAGCAGCAGTTGTAAGTGGGATAACCCTAGCTGCGCCTAAATATTACATATTTTTAACGACTAACGCATGCAATTATGATTTTGATTTTTTTTTTCGTTTAACACATTAAAAGTATTTTACGCGATTAACATGGGTTAGAGCTAGGGTTGGCCAACACACTTACAACTGCTGCTTCTGTCTCTTTTTTCTTGACAAAAATTGTGTTTATTTAGAAGCAGAATGACTATTTTGTCATATATTCTCTACATTCATAATATTTAATCTAGTAAACCTATTATTAGCTTATCAACTAAAATATTACATCTGTGCACATAAAATATTAAAATATGTCATGGGAGTACCCATTTAAGTAATAAGTAAAGGAACCCAAGTAATGGTACCCAAAATAAGTAATGGTACTCATTTGTAACCTTTTCTGTGGAAAGTGCCTTGAAACATTATTGAGTGATTTAAATGAAAACTTGTGATTGATTGACAGCAACCATGTGTATACTGAAACAAACAAATAAAATAAAATCTATATTTTTAATTCTGGGTTTGGATATATTCCAAATCAAAAGAATACCCAGCCTCACCATCCACTGCATGGAGGTCTCGGTGCTCCTGAAAACAGCTGTAGTACTTGTATTTCTTCCCACATACGTCACACGTATAGCGGAAAGAACCTGGATTAGAAAACGAAGACTTGTATGAACAGAAACTTGAGAAATCATTATGTGATGAGATGTTGGGAAGAACTTTTTCACAAAGTTTTACTCACTCAATTTTAAAAATTCCAGGTCAATTACACAAAAATCTGTCCCATGAATAAATGCTACTCACTATTGATTCCCAGCGATGCTCCTTCTCCAGAAGCAGCAGCCTCAGTCTCTGAATAGCAAGAAACCACACACAATGCAGACAGATATATAACTTGTTATTGAAATATGTCAAATTTGATGATTCTGGTCTTGATTTGGATTTCAACTCCTTAATGATTCTATTCCAGTTCAGTGCTTTTAAGGAAGCATTCATCACCCAATAACTAAACTATAATTCCATTTAAAGGCTTATTCAAAGAAATTCATGCTTCAGTTCAACAATCCAGCAACCAAAAAACATAATTACCATTGTTGTTGTTTTTTTTCTTCTTACATATTTAAAAAAATAATAATAATTATCTATGATGGTATTAAGTATAATTTGATTTTTACAGTACATTTTCAAGTCAGATTTTGGTTTTAATAATGAGACGGAGATGCTGTTATCCTCCAGGAGGAGTTGCCAAAAAAAGAACAAAAAGAAAAGTTTGAATGGATGAGTGTATGCACTAATATTCCTTTAAAATCCCTTTATTTAATTACTCTATCATTTATTATTTCAGAACACCAATTTGATGGTCTAACTTTAACTGCATCAGTCATTTCCACGTAGGGCTCATCAGTTTCATCTCATCAGTAAAGACGCTCCTGTAATTAGAAGTATATCTCCAGCACGTGCGTTCAGATCAGGATTGCCAGGTTTTCACAACAAATCCTTCCCAGTTGCTTCTCAAAACTAGTCCAAAACTAGCCCAATCTGGCAATACTGGTTCAGGTGGAGCGGCAGTTACTACACAGAGCCGTAGTCTACCGACAACTAACACAAGATCGTTTTCAAAATCTACAAAGAACCGCCTGCGATTTTAACATCGATTTTGTGTAGATTGTCAGTGAATTACGGCTCGGTGTAGTAAATGCCAACCGGTGTTGCCAAGTCTGTGGTTGTTTTCATTTCCGCGGGTCGAAGTGACCCCAATACAAATAAGGTGATATTTAGCCCCTAAAATGCGAATTTTTACGAAGGCAACCCTGCTAAAAAATTGATATTTATATATATATATATATATTTTTTTTTTTTTTCCCATGGGAGACCAATTTGTATTCTGTTTGTGGAAATTTCCTTGAAAAAACTTATTCAAGGTTTCTAATCTCAGATCAAAGATTCATTACCTGACGGTCATTTGTTTCTGAATCTGATGTTTGGTGCTGCACTTCGTAACCAATCAAGACAATACAATGGAAATACGTGTTGTCTGTTTATTGTCACCATATTTTTTCAAAGTGCCCTGTCACAACTCAGCTAAAACTATTTTGTTTGCGGTTCTGAATATGAACTGGTTTATTACTCTCAGCCCTACAGAACTTACAACCATCTTATTCAGATTCAATAGATCAAGGATTCTCAAATCTGGCCCACAAGATCCACTTTCCTGCAGAGTTTAGCTCTAACCCTAATCAAACACCCCAGCATGCTAATCATTGTCTTCAAGGTAATCAGAAAATCACAGCTAGGTGAGTTTGATCAGGGTTGGAGCTAAACTCTGCAGGGCATTGGCCCTCCAGGACAAGATTTGAGGAAACCTGGGATAGGTCAAGAGCTGGACGCACCTGTGTGAGCTCGGACATGCGTCTGAAAGCAGTTGTAGTACTTGTACTTTTTACCACATACTCCACAAACGTAAGAGCCTGTAAGAGAGGACAGAAACATGGAAATATCAGACAAAAGTGTTTCAAGTGTTAGTAAGATGCGTTGCATTGTGTATTTATATCTGCAGGCAGGAAGCACTTTACAGTTAAAAAAAAAAAAAAAAAAGGCCACCAATGGAAATGGGTGAGATTTGATGATTAGACCTTCCTGACAAACATGACACTAAAGATAAAGAATTAAAGAAGGTGGAGACTTCAACTTGACATCACAGCACATGAAAAGCATTTTCCCCCCCAACATATTAGTACATACAGATATCAGGTTTGACATTTCACCACAACAAGTTAATATTTTTTTATTTGTTGACTGAATAAAATTATTACCATAAATAAAGTGCATTCATCAATAAAATGAATTAATTTCATTAACAGAATCAAGTTCATTTAATTTAAATAATTAGAATGGTAAAGTTCCATTTGTTAATATTAGTTAACATAAGCCAGCAATGAACAATACTTCACCAGCCTTTATTAATCTTAGTTCATGCTAAATTTGACATTGACATTTTTTTTATTATTTGAGAATGTTTTATGAAGTTATAAGTAAAAACATGACATAAATGCTGAATCTATACATAATGTACAATAGCCTTCACCTTGTGTTTGAGAGTTGCGAGAGCTTCCCAAAACAACGCAGATCTCCGCAGGAATGTTGCCATCACTCGCTTTGCCGTTACTGGCCACAGACTCGGGGGACGCCACCTCGGTCTTCATGCTCACTGAGGGCAGCTTTGGAGATGTTGTTGGTACCGCCTGTGTTGCTCCAGCCTCTGTGGGGACAACAGCCGTGTCCTTGGGCTCCTGGCTGGGGTTCGGCACCTCCTGACAACTCATGACTCCACGTCTGCTCAGCAGGAGCTAAGGGAACTGCAAATGACAAAAACAGCAACGGGATTTTAAATTCCCAGAGAGCTCCAATAAATCATTCTAATATGCGTTTATGCATTATATTTAAACATATGTGTATTTGTACATTTATCATATGTTTAAATGTATAATATTAATAAAACTTTGTGTCTTCATATCAGAGGTTAACTATTAGAGAACTATAAGAACAACTTTAGAGAAGAACGAGAACCAATCATAAATTCAGAGACTCCATACAGCAGCCTAACTCAATTTAACACAGAATTTAGTAATGCCGAGGAAGTGTTTTAAAAGCATACAGTATTTGCCTTCTGTGTGGGAGACACTTATAACAGTGCAGAAGAGCAGAGATTTATGTTTAGGAGAATAACCACAAATGCTGTATATAATAACTCTCTGCAGAGAAATAAAATCAGCTTGATGCATCTGCACTGCAGTCTACAGAATGTGTGTGTGTGTGTGTGTGTGTGTGAGGAAGTGTCTGTATCTACCAGGGGTGTTTTCTACAGAAGCCCTGAACCGCGATATGGAGAAAAAATAATAATTCTGGTGGAATTATTATTATTTTTTTTTTACATTATTCCTGAACCTATGCCCAAATATTTGTTTATTCCTTTCTTTCACTGAAAGTTTCAAAAACTTTTTCCTCTCTTCAAAGCTTCAAAGAGACACACAGAGAGCGAGCGAGCGAGGGAGAGAGAGATAGATAGAGAGAGCTTGTAGCTTTCAGTACCACCCCGGCCACCAGGTGCCACTATATTTTGGTACTGCATGCTTAATATTAGCTGGCTATCTTTTTTCCCTCTGTCTCTCTCCTGGTACCCTCTCTTGAGGGGGAAAATACCAGGGGGGCAGGGTTTCATATTTTATTGAAGCATCCCTGGGTGCCGCCATTGGCTAGCGGACCCCCACCTGCTGTTAGCATTCCATTGACTCCCATTCATTTTGGCATCACTTTGACACCGAATAACTTTACATCTGAGGCGTTTAAGACTCCATTTGTCCATTCATTATTTCTAAAGAAACACGAAAATGTATAAAAGGCTCCATTACCTTGTATCTTACGTTGTGGCCCCTTAGAAGAAGTTTTTGTAAAAATAGGCCAACGATTGCGTCATTGACTCTCTGTCACACAGTAGCGAAATTACCATATGGACAGGAGGAGAAGCTCGCAGAAAATCTTTTACTGTCTATGAGGCAATCGGGTGGACGTGGAGGCATGAAGTCAAGGGAAAAGCCCATAGAGAGTCCATAAAAGCAACGGGACAAAATTATTCAACAACGTCTGCAAGATTCGGTGGGTGATTCAGATTTCTCTTGGCACAGCTATTAATAGACAATTGTCCGACAGGTTGCTCACGTGACGTATTATAAATATGTATATATTTTTTTATTATTATTATTTTCTTTCCCCATTGTGGTTCAGGGCTTCAAAGTTTTCTTTGTGGAGGTAAGAGAGGCAGTTCCTTCCCCGCCAAAATTAATAAACACAAAAAAACTGACTCATCACAAATGGGATTGAGCAATGCATGGATCACTTGTATTTTTTGATTTTTTTGTTTTGTTTTGATTTTCTTACGCAACACTGTCCAACGGCAGAACATAAAGATGCTTACAGCATGACATGAATGTAAGGGGCAGGGTTAACTAAAACTAAATATAGTTAACTACAACTGCAACCATAAGATATATACACACTAAGGATGCACGATCATGATTTTTCATGGCCGATTCCGATACAAATTTTTTACGAGCAAACTGGCCGATTCCGATACCGATTTCCGATTTTTTTTTTAATCTTTAAGCAACAAACAAGAAAGAAGGAAAGTGTGCATAAACGAGATGTTTATTTGGTATTTAATAGGCCAAACTGGCTTTTGGCTATTGAAAACAATAACCTTAACCATCTGAAATTAACGGGAGTAACTGCACAGTAAGTAGCCTACATTCAATACAAACATAGATGGTACAGACATCAGCATTTAGCTTTTGTTTTTGAATTGGGTTGAGAACTGGCCTTAAATTAAAAGATTAACTGTAACCATGTGAAATTAAAGGCAATAACTGCATAGTTCTACAATCCTAACAACACAACACACATTCAATAAGATGTTTCTAAATCAGCGTTCAGTTTTGTTTTTAGTTTTTAAATTTGGTTTTAAATTAAAAAAAGGTATTTACCAGTGAAACTAAATAAAATTATGCTATATAAATAGATTATTCCAAAATGTTAAAATCAAATAATGTTGGTGCGAATAAAACAAAGATGCAAAGAGTTTCATTCATCCAATTAAAAAAAAAAATTGGGGTATTGATTCACATCTATATTTTTTTACTTGAGCCAATGAAAAATAAATAACTTAGCTTCTTTCTATCTGTGCCTCAGACATGAAGCTCTGCATTTCCAGTGCTTAACGGCTGCCCATCTCCTGCGCACAGATTTCGAAATACTTCCACACAAATGACATAGCGAACGATTACAATTTAGTATGTGCAAGCGGGCGCACTTACGAAGAAATCGTCCAAAAAAATACCAAAAACCAGCCGATTGCCAATCGCGTATTTTAAGCAAAAAACGGCC